>NW_028174648.1:0-7500 GCF_963971535.1 Notolepis coatsorum
ATGTGTGTGTGTGTGTGTGTGTGTGCATGTGTGTGTGTGAGAGAGAGAGAGAGAGAGAGAGAGAGAGAGAGAGAGAGAGAGAGAGTGAGAGAGAGAGTAAGATAGATAGAGAGAGCGCTGACAAATAAGCAAAGAAGCTTGTATGTGAGGATGTGTGCATTTGTGTGTGTGTGTGTGTGTGTGTGTGTGTGCGTGTGTGTGTGTGTCTAATACATCTCAGAGAGCCAGAGAAAAGGTCTGAAGCGTGGAGGGGGCCAAAGCAGGCCTTGGCACTCGGAGGCCTAATGGAATAGTAATGCAGTGAGTGTCAGGCCAGGCAACTTCCATTAGTGAGATCCAAAACATAATTTGAAGCACAATGTCTGAAGAACAGTGTGAAAAGTTAATGAATAGATTAATGTACCGTGTAAAGAGTTTGTAGCGAAAAGGTTGGACTCTAACCGTCCACAACAAATCAGCAGCGAAGTGTCCCACCATTCTTAACCTTTCAGTTAAGGAACATCTAATCATCGAGATCAAGGTTTGCCTCGTCGGAAATTTCTATCTGCTCACATCACCATAACGGCGTCTTTAAGTGGATAAATATGCGATTCTGAACCAGGATGGAGTATTGTGTGACGCTAATGATGCGGAGCTAAACGGTCGCGTGGTGGCTAATGACATATGCAGCTCCTAGACAACTCAACACGCTCCAGATCAGCGGGGGAGGCGCGGCGTGCGTGCGATACGGGCCGACTTGGTTTCTCAACCCCACCGTATGCAGAGTTTGCTCTGACCTTCAAGAGGGCCTCTGGGGCATCTTCGGCTAGGTTCTGATCTGGCTACGAGCACATCAGTGATACCTGCTGGGGGCCAACAGAGCATCACAACTACACAACTACTGACTGACTGGCCCCACAGGCTTCTGTCTCTCTGACACACACACACACACAGGTGCGCGCACACACACACACACACACACACACACACACGCACACACACACACACACACACACACACACACGCACACACACACACACACACACACACACACACACACACACACACACACACACACACACACACACACACACACACACACACACACACACACACACACACACACACACACACACACACACACACACACACACACACACACACACACAGACAGACAGACACTCTCAACAGTACTATATCCACATCCACATTCACAAATATCCCGTCCAAAGCTGCTTATTTTTAAAACTCTTATACTCTCTTATAACTCTTATAATCTTCCTCCACCAGAATTTGTACCAAACAGGTATTTTCACCGCTGCAACATTATTATGTCTTTTCTCAGTAAAGTGTTAGACAATATTTTAAATTACTGCCTGTTACGACCCTGGCTCATGGGCACGCAACCTATGTGCAAACCAACACCAAAACCCTGTGCTCTAACTCAAAGTGCTACTATATCAAGGAACTATTAATGTAAATGTAAACTAATGTACTAATGTAAACCCAACGGACAAGGAATGGAAGAACCTGACAGCTCCTTCCTCTAAGCACAGACACTGCATGTGTGTTACTAGGGCTGGCTTTAAAGCTCCCAGCAGGTAACCAATCAGCACTAATTGGCTAATTGGCAGCCCTCACCTGCACGCCCCGTGACACAGGAGTGACCAGGCTCCTGGTACATAACACCTCCCCCACCAAACTGGTTGCCCCAGAGGCAACCACCACACAACAACCCATAAACAAAAAACAAAAAAAAACTGTGACCCATTAGTTGTCAGGGCCACCACCACAACAGTGATAGCGGGTCGGCCCCTGTCGAACACGACCACCAACCGTGTTGTATGCTCCCTTTCAACAGGCCCCTCCACCGATACCGACCTGTCAAAAATAGACTGCAAACCAAAATCAACCTGAGAACTGCGCTCAACAGAACAGAACACAGCAAAACAAAAACCATAGATCACTGATACCACCACCGCGCCCATATCCATCCCACCTGGCTAGGATACTGCAAACCGTGAACATCCAGAGTAGGATGTACCCCTCAGGTACAGCCCCACCGTACTGGAACATGGCAGTACGACAGTCACAAAAACGTCTGGAACACCATCTACAATGGCGTCACCCAAAACAACATTGTCCTGATCAAAATCAAAATGGCTGCCACTCAACAGACCAGGTCGCGAAGGCGGCTCCTGCTCCACAGGACACAGGTAACTAGGTTGACCATCACACCTAGTGCATGGCAGAGAATCAGTGTGGACATGTGGATCAATGTCAGTGTGGACTGAGCTACGGTGCAACACCGAGTACACAGTTAGTGTTTTTGCATGGGACCGAAATACATTATTTACTGTATATTCAAATGAGCAAGGCCTTTATGGTAATAACGCGATCAAAGCCAAACTATAAGGCGAGGGCTCATTAGGCCTGTTCTGAACGTGGACCTAGTTTGATTCCTTTTGGTTTTCGTCCTGTGTGTCCCGTCACGCTATGCGGCTGCGTGAAGTCCACAGATCTCCGCCCTACTAAATTCACTAAGCAGTAACTTCACTTACTTTAGTTTGCCTTTGTAGGGCACCTTTTTTTTCATTGCTTAAAAACCTTTATTATTTTTTCTTTTATAAATGTAAATTTGTTCTATTTCTTTTTATGAAAATACAAGTAAAAAGAAAGGAAGCAAGGAGAAATAGAAGGAGTTATGTGTTGCTTAGTGAGATGAGGATCTAAAGAATAGACTAAACACTATAAAGTATAGTTCACGCACTCCATCCAATACAATAACAAATATAGAGGAAGCACATGGACCATTCATATTGCTTTGAGAGTAAGCCACACAATTCTGGGGAAGGAAGGTATTTTACGAACACATACTGTATAAGAGTATGAGCGTCCACACTTGCTGTAGCTCATTATACACTTCAGAAAGATTAGCTGCAGCTCCCTCCGTAGAGATCGTCTCTATGACTCTTTGACGCCCTAGTCCCTCTTATCAGCTGCATCCTTCCAATGCATTGCTGTCAGTCATTTAGCTGCCATGCATCCATCCGGTTGTTAACATTAGTGTGTTGTGTTTGGACCAGGTTCCTTCAGTGTCATTCAAAAGGCACATTGCTGTATCACTCTGAAGAGAGTATATCTTTCCCACAGGACTGCGTTACATTCTCACAGAAGGTTTTTAACTTTAGTGCAAGTCCATATACCATATGATAAACAGTACCTTTATCCTGTTTATAGTGCCAACAAAGGTCAGAGTTGGATATGCCCCTTCCTATGCAATCGAACAGGGGTGAACTATATTATATACAGACATTCTCCCATTATTCAAAGGATATTCCTATGTCCTCTTTTCTTCCTATGATGTTTTATTCATCAATTTGTATAATTTCTCTGACATTGTGTCCTTCTGTCTTACCATTAATTCTAAGTTTAAAATCAGTTTCTGTCAACCTCGGTATGTTTACAGCCTCCCCTAAAGTGATCTTATTTGCATATATAAAAAAAAGAAAAAGAAAAACACATTTATTTTCAAAACCATATGCAACTTTAAGCTGAGCAAAAGTCATAATTTCTAAGCGGCCTGCCATTCAGCACGGTGCTATAGGTGTTCTATATTGGAACACAATCAAAGTATTATCAACACACTTACACAGGGGACCATTACCACAGCCCTTGCAATGAGACCGTATCTTTTAACACGTATAAGGCTTTCCCATCTTGTGTCTCCTGAGTTAAAGCCATAACCAACCTTCAAATTAGTTACATTATATAATATATCATTAGTATACACATTCGGAAGACCAAGGCCCCCCTTTTCTTTGTCTACATGTAAGTTCTTAGGGCTAACCCTAGGTGTCTTGTGAATATAGTGGTATAAATACACATATAGAGGGGTACATAATATGACATATATATTATATAGTGGTATAAATACACATATAGAGAGGTACAGATATAGTGGTATAAATACACATATAGAGCGGTACAGATATAGTGGTGTAAATACACATGTAGAGGGGTACAGATATAGTGGTATAAATACACATGTAGAGGGGTACATCTAGTGGTATAAATACACATGTAGAGGGGTACAGATCTAGTGGTATACATACACATGTAGAGGGATACAGATATAGTGGTATAAATACACATGTAGAGGGGTACATGTATAGTGGTATAAATACATGTGTATAGGGGTACAGATATAGTGATATAAATACACGTGTAGAGGGGTACAGGTATAGTGGTATAAATACACATGTAGAGGGGTACAGATATAGTGGTATAAATACACATGTAGATGGGTACAGATATAGTGGTATAAATACACATGTAGATGGGTACAGATATAGTGGTATAAATACACATATAGAGGGGTACATAGTGGTATAAATACACATGTAGAGAGGTACAGATATAGTGGTATAAATACACATATAGAGGGGTACATATATAGTGGTGTAAATACACACGTAAAGGTATAAATTCACATATAGAGAGGTACAGATCTAGTGGTATACATACACATGTAGAGGGGTAAGATAAGATAAGATATTCCTTTATTGATCCCCTTGGGGAAATTCAGGCATCATAGCAGCATGGGGGGGGAGGGGGGGAGGGGTACAGGTAGTAAAACAACACAGTATACAGGTAGTAAAAGACAACACAGGCAGTGTAAACAATTTGATCAATATGGTCAATATAATTTACTATCTGACTAGCTGAGGAATATTCACATTATTCACAGTGTCACATAAGGTGCAGTATGCATGAGGTAGTGTTATAATTTACTATCTACTGAGTATACATTAATCAAAGTACCAGGGTAGTCTACTTTGTCCCCCTTGGGTTCCTATAAGTCCCAGGTCAATGTCTGGTAGCAGTCGCTGTCGCTGCCCCCTGTTGTGGGGCCTGGAGGCTGCTAGTCGCTGCCCACTGTTGTGGAGCCTGATGGCCGCTGGTATGAAGGACTGTCCGAGACGGTTAGTTGAGTGTCGGGGGGGGGGATGAGTCTGTGGCTGAACGAGCTTCTCATCTTGACTAGCTCGTCGTAGAGGGGGTGGTAGGGGTTCTCCATGATGGCATCCAGCTTCCTTATCATCCCCCTCTCTACCATCACCTCAAGTCTAGGTAGCTCGACTCCCACCACGGAGCTAGCCTTCCTCACCAGCTTGTTGAGCTTGTTGGTGTCCCTTGAGTTGATGTAGCCTCCCCAGCATGCCACAGCATAGAAGAGGATGCTGGCCACAACAGACTGGTAAAAAGACTGCAGCAGTTTGTTGCACACATTGAAGGACCTGAGTCTCCTCAGGAAGAACAGCCTGCTCTGTCCCTTCCTGTAGAGGGCCTCTGTGTTGTCCGACCAGTCCAGTTTATTGTTCAGGTGTACCCCAAGGAACTTGTATGAGTCCACCATCTCCACATCCACCCCTCGGATGGAGATGGGAATCGGGGGGGGCCTCTTCTTGCCCCTCCGGAAGTCCACCACCAGCTCCTTGGTCTTACTGGTGTTGAGTTGGAGGTGGTTGCTGTCGCTCCACCCCACGAAGCTCTCCACCAGGGCTCTGTACTCCTCCTCATCATCGTCGGTGATGTAGCTTACGATGGAGGAGTCGTCTGAGAACTTCTGCAGGTGGCACCCGCTGGAGTTGCGGCAGAAGTCTGAGGTGTAGAGGGTGAAGCGGAAGGGTGACAGCACAGTTCCCTGGGGGGCGCCGGTGTTGCTCACCAGTACGTCAGACTGACTGTCCTTTAGTCTGACGTACTGTGGCCTCTCAGTGAGGTAGTCCTTGATCCAGGCCACCAAGCCGTGCTCCAGCTGCATCGCAGAGAGCTTCTCCGCTAGCAGTGACGGCTGGATGGTGTTGAAGGCGCTGGAGAAATCAAAGAACATAATCCTCACTGAGCTGCGCGGCTTCTCCAGGTGCGTGTACGCTCTGTGGAGCATGTAGATGATGGCATCCTCCACCCCGATGTTTGCCTGGTATGCAAACTGCAGGGGGTCGAGGGAGTCACGCACCAGGGGCTTGAGGTGTTGCAGGACCAGTCTCTCAAACGTCTTCATGACGTGTGACGTCAGAGCGACTGGCCTGTAGTCGTTGGGGGTGCTGGGACGTCCCTTCTTGGGCACCGGGACAATGCAGGAGGTCTTCCAGAGCTGGGGCACCCTCTCCAGCCTCAGGGAGAGGTTGAAAAGATGCTGGAGCGGTGCTGCCAGCTGCTCTGCACATACCTTGAGCACCCTGGGATTGGTGTTGTCCGGTCCTCTGGCCTTGTTTACGTTAATTCTGGAGAGCTGCCTACTGACCTGACTGGTTGTGATCGTCAGGGTTGGGGGTGGTGGGCAGTCTGCTGGTGTTGGGGGTGGGGTGCCGTTGCTGATGGGTGTGGGTGGGTGGGGGGTGGGGGGGCTGCTTTGTAGGTGTGATCTGGTGCTGGTGTCGATGGGTGGGGGGAGGGGTGTGGGGAGGCCACTCTGGTCAAAGCGGTTGAAAAACGAGTTGAACTCGTTTGCACGCTCTGGAGGGCCCTCCACAGCTGTGCCCTGCTGTTTGAAACCAGTGATCTTCCTGACCCCCGCCCACACCTCCCTGGTGTTGTTGGCCTGTAGTCTGCCCTCCAGCCTGTCCTTGTAGCTGACCTTGGCTGCCCTTAGCTCTTTTTTGAGCTCCCTTTGGACAGCCCTGGCCTGCTCAGTGTCCCCTGCCATGAAGGCCCTCTTTTTCCTGTTTAGCAGGTGTTTAATGTCCTTGCTAATCCAGGGTTTATTGTTTGAGAAGCAGCGTACCTTCTTTGTGGGTACGATGCTCTCCTCACAGAACCTGATGTAGTCTGTGATGCAGTGGGATAGTCCATCAATGTCATCACCATGGGCCCTCTCAAACATATCCCAGTCTGTCGACCTGAAACACTCCTGTAGCTCCTCCTCGACGTCGTCAGACCACTGTGGGACAGACATGGTGGTCGGAGGCTGTCTCTTAATGAGAGGCGTGTATGTGGATACAAGCCTCACAAGGTTGTGGTCTGACTGGCCGAGGGGGGGCAGGGAAGTCGCACTGAAAGCCTCCTTCACGTTAGCATTCAGGAGGTCCAGAGTTTTGTCTCCCCTGGTTTTGCAGGTGACATACTAGGTGAAGTTTGTCAGGGTCTTGTTCAGTCTGACATGGTTGAAGTCCCCATTGATAAAAATAAATGCATCCGGGTGTTTTGTCTGAAGCGCCGCGACGGTGGAGTGTATGACGTCACTCGCCTGCGCCGCCGCCGCGCTGGGTGGGATGTAAACAGTTAGAGCCAGGACGTGTGTTATTTCTCGCGGTAAATAGTATGGCCGCAGACTCAGTGCCAATAGTTCAATGTCGGGGGAACAGATACGTTCCTTAATGGTGATGTGCCCATTAAGAGGGGTACAGATATAGTGGTGTAAATACACATGTAGAGGGGTACAGATATAGTGGTATAAATCCACATATAAAGGGGTACAGATATAGTGGTATACATACACATGTAGAGGGGTACAGA
>NW_028174648.1:10000-26691 GCF_963971535.1 Notolepis coatsorum
GCAAGCTAACATTAAAGACAAAATAAAATACCCATGCATTTAGCATTTTTATATTATATATTAGATTTAGATTATTGGATTATTAGATTATATATTGCATATATTTAGCAATGAGATATTATATGATTTAGATATGAAATATGATTAATTGAAAATGGGGGACCCTGATGTAAACAAGACGAAAGTCTTTCTCTGGTCTGCATCCCCTTAACAATTGTATGTATTGAGCTGTACTGTACCCATTCTGCAATATGTTAATAAAGTTTTAAATCAATCAATCAATCAATCAATAGGATTTTAGCATTTTTATGAAACTACTGTATATTTGTATGTCTCTAAATGTTTTGATGAATTGAAAATGGAGGACCCTTATGTAAAAAAGCCGAAAGTCTTTTTCTGGTCTTCATCCTCCAGTCAGTCCACTGTTGTTGTATTGAGCTGTACTGTATTGTACCCATTCTGCAATCGTTAATAACGTTCATTCATTCAATCATTCAGCCGGCAACAGAATAATTTTGATTGACAGTCGAGTCTGCCAATTACGTCACACCGCTTGTACCCGCCCTGCTGTTCTTAGCACCAATCGGCAAGAGCTATTATTTTTTTACATTCCTGAATGCCCTCCATTGATTTTAACGAGAGGCGATAGCTCAGCTCAACGACAACAACAACAGCTCACCGCAGCCGACGAGTGATTACTAGCGCACCGCATCATGACAACGAGGCATAATGATTTTACTGCAACAAATGTTATAATAAAAGCCTTTCCATACATCTGTCTGATTGAAAACTTTATTAACAGACCGCAGAATGGGCACGCACAACTCGACTGAGATATGAACAGTAACGCTTGCTATCTATGTCGTCATCGGACGTTGCTATGTTTGGGTAAATACGCTGATGTGTAACTATATAACATGTAACTATATAATGTTAATGCCACAAAACGAATGCCTTTGTTAATCATAAGTACTAACTTTGATGCAATAGTGTGTGTGTGGGAGCGGCGTTGTTCAAAAGTTTGAACGGGGTGGACCAGATTGACGCGACACAATCCTCTTGGGCAAAACATCACGATATCCACGATACGTTAAAAAAGTGTATCGTTAATGAACTGTACCCGATATTTATATAATATCGTCATATCGCCCAGCCCTAGAGGTGGGCATAGATTAATCTAGATTAAAATGGCTCAAAAAAGAAAAACCTGCCGAAGGCATTCAAAATATGTGTGTTCTACCCAAATAATGACCAGAAGTAAGTCCTTAGTTTTTCTTTCCTCATGTTTCTCAGGCCAGGTGGCCCATTACACCATGAGCCCATCTCCCGTTTCCAAAATGCATTACAGACCGTTTGAAAAAGCTGTTTTGCTATGATAATAATTATTATTACTGTAATGCAGTAATAAAATATCAAAATAATGTTCAATAAGATGTACTTGTGTTTAATAAGTTGTTTTATTCAGAAGTTAACACAAATAAATAATATTACCAGTACAGTACAGTATCTAGCACACTCTCAGGAGCAAAACAGAAAGAAGCATTTCAAACTTGAACTATGGAGTTGCTCAGTGGCCAATGGTGTCAACTGTGGTTGTACTGGGCAGCTCCCAGGTGTGAATGGAACTGTGTGAATGTGAAGCAGGGCGTTCCTGAAAAAGAGCATCTGTGCTCAGCGAACCTACCCTGGGTAAATAAGGTAAAAAAAAAAAAAAAATAAAAAAAAAATACAAATACTTATATACAAATATCGGTATCGGTATCGGTATCGGCCGATAGTGTTAGTTGAACAATCGGTATCGGTATCGGCGGCCAATTTTCATATCGGTGCATCCCTACTAACATGTGTCAATGATTAGCAACAACAGTTTTTTGTAAGGGTCCCGCCTCCACCAATCACATGCGGCTCCTTTTGTGTGTGTGTGTGTGAGAGCAAGAGAGAGAGAGAGAGAGAGAGAGAGAGAGAGAGAGATAGTTCTCCAACTTGTGTGAGTTGCAGTGATCTCCTGGTTGTTCCCCACCTAGGTTATCTAACTATTGCGCTGCTGCAACTAGAAACACTGTCCTGGCCTGCTTCTAAATTCAGTGGCCTGACTGCCAAAAAAGAGATTTTTTTTCTTCTTTTTTTTATCATCTGGCTCATTTTGACGCATGTAGCCTACTGTTTATATTTATTTCATAGTGTATATAATTCGCCGACCAATGTTATAATTTATTTATTATAGACTCTGATTCATCCGACGACGAGTTAGGCATTGGTCAACGAGATCACGGTAAGTGCAGAGCTCATTGTGACGAATGTACTGTGCATAGTGTGTATAAAGTATAATGTATATAAATATACATACAGGTTAAAATCGATGAATTAGACTATCGTGGACATTTGTTATTCAACTCAAACAGCTAAATTCTTGGAGATTAGATTCAGTCTAATTCCAAGTTATTTTGTATTTTATATTCTAATGGAATTAGTTCTAAACCAAGGCCTGTACATGTGCTCTTTTCTGAACATGTGCTCACTCAGCAATCTGTCTATGGGGGAAGGTCATGACATAAATGCACTTTGATGCCACCTAGCCCTTGCTGTGCATCAATAGAAATGCATCACTTTGAAGTAGGGCTGGGCGATATAACGATAACGATAAATATCGCGATATATTTTAATAATCGATATCGAATATCGAAATTAAAAAAAAATCGAAAAATCGTTTTTCCCCCCCCCCCCCCTTGCAACAGGGCAGTTTTAAAACCAGAGACAGTGGACAGACTTGTCTTTCTTGCCTGCAACTTAAAGTAATGGCTTTGCTTGTCCAAATGACAATACTGACCAAATTCAGATTTCTTTTTCTCTTGTCCATTTATTTTGTTTGCTTTCTAATTTAAAATACATTTTGAAACCGTCTGTACACAGTAGGCTATGTGTGCTAGCAGAACTAGACTCCAGTCACGAGTCACAGTGCACATGTGCGGTGGTTTGTCCACCAAAAAAGCGCCAAAAGATCGAAAATAAACTAGCAGAGCCAGAACTGTTCAACTCCTCTGGAGCCACAGCCAGCAGAGAAGCCGGTTTACTTTAGCTTTTAAACCAGCTGCAGCCTGAGAACTGGAGTGTGAGGGGATGTAACACTAAAGATGGCGGCAATGACAAAGAATTGCTGCAAAATAAACATACATCTGTTGTTAAAAAAAAATAAAAATAAAAAAAAACATAAAAAAACGTTTTTTTTTTTTTTTTTTATATACTTATAACAATTCGATAATTATCGATATCGAGAAATAAAATAAAATTATCATATCGTTATCGCGATATGATTTTTTTCCATATCGCCCAGCCCTACTTTGAAGTTACATCAAAGATATTTTTACAAGGGCTTGTGCTTGTGTGTGCTTGTGTGTGTGTTATGGACTGTGTGGTTTTGATAATGATTCTAGCATTCTACTGTGAAAAGTCTTCAACTCATAAGAAATGCAGCTGCTAGAATCATTATCAAAACCACACAGTCCATAACACACACACACACACTGTGAGAGGGCATGCCCAGTTTTGAGGCATACTCGCAATTACCTGTATTTCGAAGACAGCTAATTATTGTCTGCATTACAGGCTCCGACACAGATTCAGCGTCAGGTGGTGATGGCGGCGGTACACCCCCCTATTTGGGTATGTACTAACTGCATTCATGTATGTAAATGTATTACTATTGTGTTTTATGAGACTGACTGACTGAATGAATTCAATTCAATTCAGATTCTGGAGCAGAGAGTGACGATGGCCCACACGACAGAGCGTCACCTACTCCGGCAGGTGAGTGTACATACTATAACACATAATGCTATATATATATATTAGAGGTGGGTAGGGCTGGGCGATATGGCCTAATTATGATATCACGATATTTTCGGACCTTTCGGCGATACACGATACGCATCACGATGTTTTTCTTTTTTTCCCCAAACAATTCATTATGAGGCTTACCAAGACAGTATTTGAGTTTGCAAGCTAACATTAAAGACAAAATAAAATACCCATGCATTTAGCATTTTTATATTATATATTAGATTTAGATTATTGGATTATTAGATTATATATTGCATATATTTAGCAATGAGATATTATATGATTTAGATATGAAATATGATTAATTGAAAATGGGGGACCCTGATGTAAACAAGACGAAAGTCTTTCTCTGGTCTGCATCCCCTTAACAATTGTATGTATTGAGCTGTACTGTACCCATTCTGCAATATGTTAATAAAGTTTTAAATCAATCAATCAATCAATAAATAGGATTTTAGCATTTTTATGAAACTACTGTATATTTGTATGTCTCTAAATGTTTTGATGAATTGAAAATGGAGGACCCTTATGTAAAAAAGCCGAAAGTCTTTTTCTGGTCTTCATCCTCCAGTCAGTCCACTGTTTTGAGCTGTACTGTATTGTACCCATTCTGCAATCGTTAATAACGTTCATTCATTCAATCATTCAGCCGGCAACAGAATAATTTTGATTGACAGTCGAGTCTGCCAATTACGTCACACCGCTTGTACCCGCCCTGCTGTTCTTAGCACCAATCGGCAAGAGCTATTATTTTTTTACATTCCTGAATGCCCTCCATTGATTTTAACGAGAGGCGAGAGCTCAGCTCAACGACAACAACAACAGCTCACCGCAGCCGACGAGTGATTACTAGCGCACCGCATCATGACAACGAGGCATAATGATTTTACTGCAACAAATGTTATAATAAAAGCCTTTCCATACATCTGTCTGATTGAAAACTTTATTAACAGACCGCAGAATGGGCACGCACAACTCGACTGAGATATGAACAGTAACGCTTGCTATCTATGTCGTCATCGGACGTTGCTATGTTTGGGTAAATACGCTGATGTGTAACTATATAACGTGTAACTATATAATGGTAATGCCACAAAACGAATGCCTTTGTTAATCATAAGTACTAACTTTGATGCAGTAGTGTGTGTGTGGGAGCGGCGTTGTTCAAAAGTTTGAACGGGGTGGACCAGATTGACGCGACACAATCCTCTTGGGCAAAACATCACGATATCCACGATACGTTAAAAAGTGTATCGTTAATGAACTGTACCCGATATTTATATAATATCGTCATATCGCCCAGCCCTAGAACACAGTGTGGCACTGATGGGAATACTAAACAGAACACAGTGTGGCACTGATGGGAATACTAAACAGAACACAGTGTGGCACTGATGGGAATACTAAACAGAACACACTTCGTTAGGATTAGGTTAGTTCATTTAAAGCTGCCCGGTTAGTTTTGGGGAAATTAAAGGAACCTCTGAAAAGTCTAAATAAAGTATGATGTATCTTTAGTATTGAATACATGAAGTGTATTCAATCCCTGGCTGCCTGGAGTGCTGTTTGAAATGAGAAAACACCTGTCTGTCTGTGGTGCTCCGACCCTCCCACTACCTTTACCACACAAAGAAGCATCCAAGAGGTTCACTTTGTTTCAAAGGGTGATTTCTTGGATTTAGTTCAAAACAATATTCAAGCATTTGTAACTAGTTATTGTAGAGGTATTCTTTTCTTCTCAAAAGTACCTGCTTTTATTTAATTCAGAATTATTTTGTTTTCGGCGGCTAAGTGGCGCAGTGGGCAAGGCGCTCGCCACTAACGCAGGAGATGCTGGGTTCCAGCCCAGCTCTCGGTGTTGCTACCGGTCGTTCATACAAACACAATTGGCAGTGTTAGGGGTGGGAAAGCTGGTGGGTGGGGATTGGACGTTGTGGACAGCGACTCCTACAGGTCGGTTGGTGCGCCTGTACAGCAGAATCAGGAAGTATCTGGGGCAGCGTGAGCCTCCCACGCGTTACTCCTCGCCACTGAGAGATCGCGCTGTACAGGTGAAAAGATGCGACAGCTGCCTCCTCGTGTACCGGAGGGGACACGTGATGCAAGGCTTGGTCCTCACTGCAGCCGACCAGTGGGAGGCATAGTCTAGCAACGTTCGAGACAGGGGAGGGAAGAATTTAAGGGAGAATTGGCGAGGCGAAATTGGGATGGAAGAAAAACAGAAAAATAAGGAGAAAAAGTGGATAAAAAAAAATAATAATTTTGTTTTCCAAGTTTTGACAAACACACAGAAGCGTGTGCACACTGTCTCCCTCTCTATCTCTCTCTCCATCTCTCACACACGCACACACGCACACACACACACACACACACAAACACACACACACACACACACACACACACACACACAAACACACACACACACACACACACACACACACACACACACACGCACACACACACACACACACACAAACACACACACACACACACACACACACACACACACACACACACACACACACACACACACACACACACACACACACACACACACACACACACACACACACACACACACACACACACACACACACACACACACACACACACACACACACACACACACACCACTTCCGATTGGGGTAATTTGCTACCCTGCTGAGATTATACCCTCAGATGCATATTTGCTGCTTGTAGATGATCAACAATGAATGGTGATAGAAGGTAAGTCAAAACAAACAGTTCAGACAAAATTAAAGATTCCTATCGGATTCTCCTTGGGGGGGAACAACAAAGCTAGCAGAATACAGGCACTAGACGACTGCTATCTCTTGGCAGCGCGGTGGTGCAGTGGTTAGCACTGTTGCCTCACAGCAAAAAGAAGGGCCTGGGTGCAAACCCCAGCAGGGGGCCTTTCTGTGTTTGCATGTTCCCCCCGTGTTTGAGTGGGTTTCCTCCGGGTACCCCGTTTCCCCCCACGCCATAAAAAACATGCATGCCAGACAGTGATGTCAGTACGTTGACTAAGGTACCGACGTTACAACTGGAGTTGTTCCCAGGGAGCCACACTGTGAGGCTGCCCACTGCTCCTGAATAGTTAGGACGGGTTAAACGCAGAGGACGAATCTCCCCGAGGGTAATTAAGTATAGAGCAACATCGTTAACGACTCAAGGTAATTCAATCTAACTTGCTTGTTCTGAGGAGTTGGAGCGTTCTAAACGTCAAAGACAGGAAGCGCAGATGGGCACCGTGGCGGGAATACAATCACTTTATAGTCTCCCAGAAGCCTGGTGAAACTTTTATTTAGACAATGTACATGCCCTAGATCAGTGATTCCCAACCTGGGGTCCGCGGACCCCTGGGGGTCCGCCAGGGGGCGCAGGGGGTCCGCCAGACCACAGATGATTTGAGTTTTTTTCTTTTTTTTTATAGTTTTTTTTAAATTTTTTTAAATTTTTTTTTTATCATCAGAAGCATGAATAGTCTCTCCACTACAATAAAAAAATAAAGATAAATAAATAAACATCTAGACATGATTTTTGAATGTTAACAGTAGGCTACCGGGTAGCCGCTAAAACGCGAATCAGTTGACTGTATCACTTTCTGTAGCTAGCCTAGCACGCTAGTTAACTTTCTCGGCTCGTCTGCAGTCAGCCGCCAGAGGCGAAAATGTGTGACAAACGAAAAGGAGATGATGGCAGCTCATCTGCAAAAAAAGTTAGAACCTACAGCAATCGCGAAAATTACATCACCATGGGCTTCACTGAGGGACCAGACAAACGACCTGAGTGTGTGATTTGTGGAGAAAAGTTGGCAAACTCGAGCCTGAAGCCCAGCAAGCTGAAGAGACATCAGGCGTCTAAGCACCCAGAAACCGTTGGGAAGGATCCAGACTTTTTTCGGAGGAAAGAACAGTCTCTCAAGGCGAACAAGCCTGTTGATGTTAGAGTAGCGTGGAGCAGGGGTGGCAGTGATTTACAGAAGGCTACCGAAGCCTCCTTTGAGTGTTCGCTTTTAATTGCAAAAGCAAAGAAACCGCACAATATTGGCGAGCAGCTCATCAAACCAGCCTGCATCAAAATGGTTTAGAAACTGTGCGGCCCACAGGTGGCGGATAAACTAAAATCAGTACCACTCTCGAACAATGTAGTGAAATACCGAATTGATAAGATGTCAAGTGATTGCGAGCAGCAGCTGTCAGAAAAGCTTAGAAAGGGTCCATTTGCCATACAACTTGATGAAACTACAACTGTCGCAGACGAGGCTGTGCTCATCGTTTATGTGCAATATATTGAAAATGAGGATCTGAAGCAGGACATTCTCATGTCAGTCAACCTTACTACCACCACTCGAGGTGAGGATATTTTTACTGCAGTGGATTCTTACTTCATTCAACATAAATGCAAACCGTTCACCATTAGGGCCTGATTTGAGAGGATGAATACAGGATTTGAATATTGGCCAAAATTTTGAAATACATAAGGTGCAAGATTAGATTTGTTGATTGAAGGCACAAGTCAAAGAAGCATAGTGGGTCTAATTATGATGCATATGCCTGTGTATAAGCAGTTTGTTATTAAAATGACAAAAAAAAGGTATTAAACCCAGCTAGGACAGATTCTCTCTGCTACTGATTGGAATTTCCTGTCTCATATTTAGTTTAATTTGTTGCATTGATTTGTTCCATAAATGCAAACCGTTCACCATTAGGGACTGATTTGAGAGGATGAATACAGGATTTTAATATTGGCCAAACATTTTGAAATGCATATGGTGCAAGATGAGATTTGTTGATTGAAGGCACAAGTTAAAGAAGCATAGTGGGTCTAATTGTGATGCATATGCCTGTGTATAAGCAGTTTGTTATTAAAATGACAAAAAAAAGGTATTAAACCCAGCTAGGACAGATTCTCTCTGCTACTGATTGGAATTTCCTGTCTCATATTTAGTTTAATTTGTTGCATTGATTTGTTCCATAAATGCAAACCGTTCACCATTAGGGCCTGATTTGAGAGGATGAATACAGCATTTGAATATTGGCCAAACATTTTGAAATGCATATGGTGCAAGATGAGATTTGTTGATTGAAGGCACAAGTTAAAGAAGCATAGTGGGTCTAGTCTAATTGTGATGCATATGCCTGTGTATAAGCAGTTTGTTATTAAAATGACAAAAAAAAAGGTATTAAACCCAGCTAGGACAGATTCTCTCTGCTACTGATTGGAATTTCCTGTCTCATATTTAGTTTAATTTGTTGCATTGATTTGTTCCATACATGCAAACCGTTCACCATTAGGGCCTGATTTGAGAGGATGAATACAGCATTTGAATATTGGCCAAACATTTTGAAATGCATATGGTGCAAGATGAGATTTGTTGATTGAAGGCACAAGTCAAAGAAGCATAGTGGGTCTAATTGTGATGCATATGCCTGTGTATAAGCAGTTTGTTATTAAAATGAAAAAAAAAAAAGTATTTTATGGTATCTTATTAGGAGGGGGTCCGCAAATTTCATCAGAGATGTTTGGGGGTCCCTGGGGGGAAAAAGGTTGGGAACCACTGCCCTAGATAACACTCCCCCAGCGAAACACCCTCTCTGTTTCAAGTGTGACAGTCCATTCATATTTCATAGAGGGGGACCTGCAGTAGAGGCAGCAAAGGGGCATTAAAACAAACACACCCCAGTGGCTTAACAAAACAAACGTTACATAGACCCTTCAGGATCTTATTCAGAAACCTTTTTTAGATGCCAATCACCTCAATGGACAGCAATGTCACTCAAACTCACTCACTCATTCATTCAGTCAGTCAGTCAGTCATTCAGTCAGTCAGTCAGTCAGTTAGTCAATTAGTCAGTCAGTCAGTCAGTCAGTCAGTCAGTCAGTCAGTCAGTCAGTCAGTCAGTCAGTCAGTCAGTCAGTCAGTCAGTCAGTCAGTCAGTCAGTCAGTCAGTCAGTCAGTCAGTCAGTCAGTCAGTCAGTCAGTCAGTCATTCATTAATTCACTCACACTTAGCTACCCTGACATCAACATCTGTGAAGCCCATTGAGGCAATTCGTTGTGATTTCGGGCTATACAAATACATTTGATTTGATTTGATTTTGAACATCGATTCGCAACTTGAAGCTCATGGAAAGAATGGCTTATCACAGTGATGTTAGTACGACTGCAAGACAGATGTGATAATATATGTTTTACACAGATTTTATGTCTTATTTCTTACTGATGTAAAGCACTTTGAACTGCAATCCCTGTATGAAAGATGCTATACAAATAAAGTTATTATTATTATTATTATTATTATTATTATTATTATTATTATTATTATTATTATTATTATTATTATTATTATTATTATTATTATTATTATTATTATTATTATTATTATTATTATTATTATTATTATTATTATTATGTGTGTTCTGCTCTCTCGCCCGCTCAATGTAGGACGCTTATTTGCATCTATGACACAGTGTGTGATGTGGCTTTGTTTTTTTTCCGGAAAACTGTAGTTTCACACTGACAGAGAGTGAGTTGCTTCCAGTAGCAGAGATGTTGTAGAGAACAATCGTTCCCCTACGGAAGCTGTTCATCCTCCTCCTCCTCCTCCTCCTCCTCCTCCTCCTCCTCCTCCTCCTCCTCCTCCTCCTCCTCCTCCTCCTCCTCCTCCTCCTCCTCCTCCTCCTCCTCCTCACACTGACACTCTACCTGGTACTGTAGCAAAGACACATGTCTTCAAATACTGCCTCTGAGTATTAGAGTGTTACATTCATATATCTGTCTCTGCCTGTGTATATATCGATGCATGAATGCATGTGTATGTGTGTGTGTGTGTGTGTGTGTGTGTGTGTGTGTGTGTGTGTGTGTGTGTGTGTGTGTGTGTGTGTGTGTGTATTGATGCATGCATGTGTGTGTCTGTGTGTGTGTTGAGATAGCGTGGCTCAAGTCCCCAAGCATCCTAGCATTTGTAAAAGCAAATGTGAAAAGAAAAGTATCTTCCTAGTTCTTTGTGTTGCGTGTAAAAATGACAACAAGTATACAGCACAGCGCCTAATGGCTTTGAATAGAACAGATCTGTGAGGCAGGGGGCCGAACATATGCTTACTCTTGACGTGTAATACTGTATGATGTGTAAAGGTCAACCGAAGTTGTTATAGGCTGGACATTCAGAACTCTCATAGCGGCAGGCCTTAAGGATAAGGCCGGCGTCATTTAATCTTTTTCTTATTGTCAACATAGTCTGTGAAAAGCAGTGTTGGGACTAACGCGTTACAAAGTAACGCGTTACAGAAACGAAGTTACTTTTTGCCGCAACTAGTACTCTAACGCATTACTTTTGAAATTCAGTAACGCTACTTACGTTACTGAATGGTTTGTTAGTTCGTTACTGCGTTCTTTTTATGTAGATTCATAGCGAGCGTCCTTATTTCGCCTGCGTTTGTTTTGTTTACTGTAGACTGAAAGGCGCTATATAAAACGAAGTATTATTATTATTATTATTTCTTTCCGTAGCCTCATTCTGGTTTTCGCACTTCTGATTGGCCACTGACGTTCTGAAAGAAATAGACGCTCTCTACAGTAAACAACAAGAGGACGCTCGCTATGAATCTACATAATAAGAACGCAGTAATAATAACGAACTAACAAACCATTTAGCAACTACTTGGAGAGATAATTAATATACAACATGGAAACGAGATAAAGAACATGTTTGAAGGGCTGCTGGAGTCAACTGGACTAACGTTACATCTCGACCACCGCAGACTGGTGACGGTGAGTGCAATGTGTTCACTGAAACTCAAGATCAACGGATTTTGACTGTACGAAATCTGCCAGGGAATCTCATAATACTAATCAAACAATATAAATATAGTCCTTTCATGCACAATTGATATCCTAACTATTCTAACGTTGCAATGCTTTGATTGATATCTTAAACAACGCTGCAAGATGGTTATGAATGAATTAATGAATGGATGAATGAATGAATGAATGAAAACTTTATTTAACAGATTGCAGAATGGGTACAATACAGTACGGCTCAATACATACAATTGTTAAGGGGATGCAGACCTGAGAAAGACGTTTGTCTTGTTTCCATCAGGGTCCCCCATTTTCAATTCATATAGACATTTATGACATACACAACATACATGACATTTATGGCATAGGGACATATAGGTATTTAGTACTGATACATTTGTGACATAAGCGGTATTCAAATATACAGTACTGTTACCCCTAGATCCTGACAGAGTATATACATATGATGGGGAGGGGACTGTACATTAGGAGGGGGTGGGTGGGTGGGAGAGAAATATACATACAGCGGGGAGGGAATATATAATGAAACGCTCTAGACCACATTGCTTAGCAGAGTTCGGTGATGTGAATGGAAACTGTCAAGTTGATCAACCGATTTTGAGTATATGGGGCATGGGACTTGAGCAATTTTTTTTTTTTTTTTTTTTTTAAATAACTAAATAGTTACTTTTCACAGTAACTCATTACTTTTGGGTGTAAGTAACTAGTACAGTAACGAAGTTACTTTGAAATGAAGTAACTAGTAAAGTAACTGAGTTACTATTTTTCAGTAACTAGCACAACACTGGTGAAAAGTGACAGCAATTGCCTCGAGTCGGCCTGAACTGAATCTAGCTCCGAGGCGATCGCTGTCACTTCATTCATAACAGTCCTGAGGGAAGAGTATGACGCCCTGTTCATCACAGTGATGGATTATATACTGACCAAAACAAGCTCTGTGACTCGATTTAAAGTGCTTTTTGGACTTTGCGAATTCTGGATATGAGCTATAATGTGGTGTTGGCTGGAAGGACCACGCTTGTAAGGAGAAATGCAGTGTACGTTTTGGTCTTTTCGTAAGCTATGTTGACAAATAAGAGAAGCATATGATGACACCCGCCTCATCCTCTAAAGCATAGGTGTCAAACTCATGGCCCGCGGGCCAAATGTGGCCCGCCACGTCATTTGATGTGGCCCCCCAAGAGCTCTGGTAAAAAAAATAAAAAATAAAAGTTATTTTTTTAAACATTAATCTTTGGTTAAAAAATAGCGGCGTTAAAAGAATTGTGGGTTAATGCGTTAATAAAGCTTTAACTTTGACAGCCTTAGTTATTACACGTTCTTACACATACATGTATGTTGAACATCTGAGGTATTGATGAAGTAACAAAGGAAAAAAGCCAAAAGCACTTACTCCTCAGACAAAAAAGATCCAGGCGGAATAGGTAACAAAGGATTGAAGAAATATTGTCCTGAACTGTCAGATGCAAACTGGTTGTGTGACATAACCAAGCATCTCGCTCAATTGAATAAGAAGCTGCAGGACGCAAACAAGTCCCACCCAAAACTTGACCAATATAGTTGTGAACTGAGACAACCCTTATTTTGTTATTTTTGAGTACAGTTACAGTTGTGTGTTCATGCAGACACATAATAGCAATTTCATTACGAATTGAAAACGGCTCACAGTTGTTAGTTCTGCCCCTCTTGACTGTGACAAAAAGGTTTTGAACAAACTTTAATGTCATAGCTTGTATTTGATGATATTCTTCTTTGTTATTTAGTTGAATGGTTTGATCATTGATTGATGGAGTAATATGGGGTTCTGATAAACTAAAACTATTTGTTAAAATAACATAAGCTAACATATATTTTTACATCTATGCAAAATGTATAACTTGAATAAGTAATAAATACAGAAACAACATGTTTACAATATGTAAATGAGTAGCTACATTTATTTTACATTACATTAACATTTATATGGTCTTTGGCCCTTTGAGGGCAACCATAATGCTGATGTGGCCCTCTGTGAAAATGAGTTTGACACCCCTGCTCTAAAGGCCTTCACTGTCAGACAGGCCACATTAAGCAACACAGTCGACCACGTAGCTCTACTGCCACTTTCTGAGTTGGTTTTTAAATGCAGTGCAAGACCCCGCCGTCCAGGGATCTGCGTCTATTACACTTCCTTCCCAAAGGAATGTGTTCCCGATCACTTTTCAATTTAATTTAAATAAATTTCAGCTATGAACTTGTAACCTCCGGCAGCCACGCAGCCCTTTATCTGCTCCTAAATGTAAGTTACGGTGGAAGTGTAATAACAATCACATTATGGCCATGTCTTCTTGTTGGTACCCCATGTGTCTCAGGACCAGAGTGCTGTACCAGTTTCCTGCCACTAGAGAGCAGTGCCGAGCTCGGCAGGACACCACTGCAGGACTCCAGCCTTGTTTGTGGCAAAGAGCAGAGAGCTCGTATATATTATATATATATTCTGTATGACTGCTTCAGAGCAGCGGCTCAGGTGGTCTGTTCCATAGAGCACTCTCTGCACATGCTCACTCTGCACACGCTCACCGGTATGTGCCGTTAGAATGCAGGAGCAAAAAGCAATCAGCTCTCGCCGAATGCAAGCAGATCGACATGAATTTGATGGGCCTGTGGCGAGGAGACAGTGAGTTAAAGGGGAGCGTCACCCATATTTAAGAAGAATTCACATACGTTCTTCCTGTCGCCCCCCCCCCCCCCCCCCCCCCCCCCCCCCCCCCCCACCCTAGAAGGTCTGGACCAGAATACAAATCTAATTTGGGTGTAAGAGCTCAGACCAAAATTATATGGCCTCATATGATCAGAGCCCCATTCATTGTCTATGAGAGAGTTCTCGCTCTGAGATCTAGCTTTAGGAGGCAAATATTGACTGAGCTGTCCGGGGGGCACAGTAAGAACATCATGTGATTTCTTAAAATGTGTGGCATTCCCCTTTAAGCCAGATTCACAAGCCACATACAGGGGTGTCTCAATACAACCGTTCCTTGTAGATGACTACATGTTTTATGCAAGCCACTGCATTGGATATATGACTGTGTGTGTGTGTGTGTGTGTGTGTTGTGTGTGTGTGTGTGTGTGTGTGGTGTGTGTGTGTGTGTGTGTGTGTGTGTGTGTTGTGTATGTGTGTGTGTGTGTGTGCGTGCGTGCGTGCGTGCGTGCGTGCGTGAGTGCGTGCGTGCGTGCGTGCATGCGTGAGTGCGTGCGTGCGTGCGTGCGTGCGTGCGTGCATGCGTGAGTGCGTGCGTGCGTGCGTGCATGCGTGAGTGCGTGCGTGCGTGCATGCGTGTGATCTGAGATGGGACCTACAGTATTTAGAGAGATGCAACACTACAGTACTTTCCTTGAGAAAACAAAAGATGCCCTCAAGTGGCCAAAACAGGCTACTTCACACACATACTATGGCCAAAGACTTCTGCTAATGACGGTGTCAATGGACCCGTCAATCAATCAATCAATCAATATCACTCACTCACTCACTCACTCAATCACTCACTCACTCACTCACTCACTCACTCACTCACTCACTCAGTCACTCACTCACTCAGTCACTCACTCATTCAGTCACTCACTCACTCACTCACTCACTCACTCTACTCACATCACTCACTCACTCACTCACTCACTCACTCACTCACTCTCTCACTCACTCACTCTCTCACTAAATCAATCAATCAACTAATCAATCACAAAATTAACCAATCACTCACTCAATTAACAATCAATACATAAATTAATCAATCACTCAATCAATCAATCAATCAATCAATCAATTAGTCAGTCAGTCAGTCAAACAAACGGTCAAATACATCTAACATTCTCAATCAATGAATCAACTCATTGATCAACTCATTGTTCAATATATGTGGCATATTAATGACATAAGTAACAGTATAGATAGATATAGATATAGATATAGATTATAGATATAGAGTATACATAGATATAGATGATAGAGTATACATAAATAGTACATATTATATATGGAGTATAGAGTATTGAGTACTGTATAGATATAGATATAGATATATATAGATTATAGATATCGAGTATAGAGTATAGAGTAGGGATGCTCGATATTGTCTTTTTTACCGATATTTTCCGATATCACATTTTAATGCCAATATCGGCCGATAATATCGGACATCCTAGTATAGAGTATAGATATATAGTAGGGCGGCTACGTGGCGTAGTGGGCAAGGCGCTCTCCACAAAATCTGGAGACGCTAGGCTTGCCTGTTCGAGCCCAGCGCTCCACATTTGCTTTCAGTTTAGCTGGTCGTCCGTAGTAATACACATTGGCCGTATTAGGGGGTGGGAAACTGATGGGTGGGGATCGGGCGTTGTGGACAGCGACTCCTACAGGTCGGTTGGTGCGCCTGCGCAGTAGAATCAGGAAGTGTCGGGGGCAGCGTGAGCCTCCCACGCGTTACTCCTCGCCACTGAGAGATCGAGCTGCGCAGGTGAAAAGATGCGACTGCTGTTACCTCAAGTACCGGAGGGGACTTGTGCTATGTATGACTTAGTCCACATTGCAGCCGGCTTGTGGGAGGCAAGAAACAGCGTTCGTGACAGGAGAGGGTTGAATTGGATGATACGAAATTGGGATGGGAGAAAATATAGAAAATGGGAGAAAAAGTGGATAAAAAAAAAAAGAGTATAGATATATAGTATAGATAGAGTATAGATAGAGTATATCGTACATCAGTGGCGGCTGGTCAATGGGGGCGCTAGAGCGCCGCCCTCCCTGGTGAAAAGAGAGAAGAAGATTTTTATATTTTTAATTTTTTTTAAGAACCCTAGAAATCATAATAAGAAGAATAATATTTACTCATTTTAAGTATGTTTGTGTTTCCAATGCACAATATAACGTTAATATATCAAATATAAATAATTGTTTTCATGAACAGGAAGTGACTGTCTGCTAGAGAATAATACCGCCTCTATACTTTCCATAGCCGCATTTCTCCTGGGCTAGACGCATAGCGCTCACAGTGGGC
>NW_028174648.1:26891-51112 GCF_963971535.1 Notolepis coatsorum
ACATCGTCTGTCAAAGATGATGTCATAGTCAGAGTGCCAGAACCCCCTGCTATTCTCACGGCTAATGACAATGGTCGTAGCACAAGCTAACAGCTAACTCTAGGCTAACTGATAGCATCAAACTAACGTTCCCAGCTGAGCGCAGCCGGCAGCTAACGTCCTAGCTAAACAGCTAACTGGCTAACAGTTAGCTCAACCCGGCTATCGCTAACCATTAGCTAACACAGAAGCAAGATATGCGGCTACCACTGAAAAACTGTACAACATGAGAAAAGCAATACAGGTGCTGACACCAGGCCACACACCGTTAGCTACTAGTACTACAACAGCTAGTCGGCCAGTTTGGCTCCAGAGAGAGAGAGAGAGAGATATCCACGGCGGGAATAGAACAGAGTGCATTAAAAACTCACCAAACGTCCAAGAGGATGGAGACAACCGCGTGGAGTTGACGAAGTTCATCTGCCGAACGACCATCCTCTTCATCTTGGCATAACAATGCTGCACGCGCTGTCTCTAGGTTAGCTAACGCTAGTTAGCCTTTAGCTAAGCTAGCTACTAGCCGACATCATCATGGCTATATCCCGACTGAACCACACTTAATATTATAACGTAGCTAAAGCTAACTAGCTGTCCCTGTCTTTAGATGAGGCTAGCCTGACTGAACTGTCTAACATGCAACAACTTTCATCTTCAGTCCATCTGCCGAACGATGTCCTCTTCATCTTGGCTGGCATAACCTAGGCTCCAATGCTGCACGCGCGAAATAGTCAGACGCTAGTGATGGGTCGGTCATGAGCGACTCGTTCATAAGAGCCGATTCATTGCCGTGAGCGTGAGTCGAATCGCTCACGTCTGGCAATGAGTCGGTTCACGCCCCCCCCCCCCCCCCCCCCCCCCCCCCCCGGCACGCACACAGACACACACAATGAACTCAACAGACGCTACCTTACCTGGCTGTAACCCCTCCCCTCATTGAAACCAATTCTGCTGCCTGCAGAGCCTCAGAGCCAGGAACGTGTCTAATGTGAAATATATAAGCATATAAGCAAAACTAGATTTTAGGTCTGTGATGAAAAAGGGCCTCGCGGGAAGGGGGGCCTCGCAAAAAATTAAAATGTAAATTAAAAATTTTTTTAAAAAAAAAATTAAAAAAATAATAAATAAAACATATTTTTATTTTTTTGTTTATTTATTTTTTTGGTACGAGGCCCCCCTTCCCGCGAGGCCCTGTGCGACCGCACTGCTCGCACACCCCCTGAGGCGGCCCTGAGTAGAGGAGGTGTAGCATGTCACTGGTACATGTTAAACGGACTGCATTTATATAACAGATTTGATCCAAAACGCTTTACAACGTGTGCCTTACATTCACTCAGACATTAAACACCGACGGCGGATGCGACCATGCATGGTGCCAACCTGCTCATCGGGAGCAGTTTGGGGTTAAGTGTCTTGCTCAAGGACACTTTGCCACGCTGCCGGGAGGGAACCGGGAACCATCCGGTTACCAGACGACCGCTCGACCTCCTGAGCCACTGTCGCCCCATGTCACTGTTCTCTGTTTGGCTGCACCTTGGCTGAATATTATATACAAATCAGAGCAAAAAACCTCTCCCAGTAGTTATCTAGGACCACGTGACCAGGGCCGCCTGGGAGAAATGCGAGGCCCTGTGCGAGATTTAAACGCGAGCCCCCCCCCCCCTAAAAGGTATAAAAGGTTTTTTTATACAGTCAACATATTCTTAAATAATAGCGCTGCCCGAGGCTGGGCATGATACAGTCAACATATAGCAAGAGAGAGAGTGAGAGAGAGCTCCCGTTCTACAGTCAATATACAGTGTTATCGCTGCACAGACCCGGCAATGCCCCTGACCCGCCTCCACCAGAGCAAGGCCAGAGAGAGAGAGAGAGAGACACATTGGAAAGAAACAACCCAAAACCAGAGCAAATTGAAATGCTATTTGGCCCTAAACAGAGAGTACACAGTGGCAGAATACCTGATCACTGTGACTGACCCAATACTAAGAAGATCCTTGACTAGGTACAGA
This sequence comes from Notolepis coatsorum, assembly GCF_963971535.1. NCBI lineage: Eukaryota > Metazoa > Chordata > Actinopteri > Aulopiformes > Paralepididae > Notolepis > Notolepis coatsorum. The sequence goes on from NW_028174648.1 coordinate 28,937, forward strand.
CTCAGCGAGCACAGCCTAGCCATCGAGAAAGGCCGCCATAGGCAGACCTGGCTCCCAAGCGAAGACAGACCCACTGCACACAAGATGAGGTGGAAACCGAGCTCCACTTCTTAACAACCTGCCCACTATACCAAGACATACTTCCCACAAATTGCAAACACCCAAAGAGACTTTGAAAACATCGACAATAACTCAAAACTCCCATACCTACTGGGAGAAATACAAGAATGTGAAATAAAGTCTGTGTGTGTTAGAAAGAGAGAGATAGAGAGAGAGCATGTCTGTTTGTGTGTGTGTTAGAGAGAGAGCATGTATATGTGTGTTAGAAAGAGAGAGAAATATAGAGAGAGAGCATGTCATTTTGTGTGTTAGAGAGAGATATAGAGCATGTCTGTGTGTGTTAGAAAGAGAGAGAGAGAGAGAGAGCATGTGTGTTTGTGTGTTAGAGAGAGAGAGCATGTCTGTGTGTGTGTGTGTGTGTGTGTTAGAGAGAGAGCATGCATGAGAGAGATAAGCAAAGATGAGCCCCTAAAGGATATTCAACTTTTAATGGAAGAACAAAACAGAAGGAAAAGATAACTTCACAAAGGCAACATGAATATACATAGATCCAAAAGGACAAAGATCAACACTTAAATCCAAAGAGAAGAGGGTATATACCAGAGAAAACAAAGTAGCAAGGAGCCAATGGCCGACATCAGCTAAATAGGCTAACTGCAAATAGAGTAGCCAGGTACTGACACCAGGCCACACACAGTTAGCTACTACAACAGCTAGCCGGCCCGTTTTGGCTCAATATAGCATTAGCTACAACAGCTAGCCGGCCTGTTTGGCTCCCGAGAGAGAGAGAGAGATATATCCACGGCGGGAATAGAATAGAGTGCATTAAAAACTCACCAAACGTCCAAGAGGATGGAGACAACCGCGTGGAGCTGCCGAATGACCGTCCTCTTCATCTTGGCATAACAATGCTGCACACGCTCTCTCTAGGTTAGCTAACGCTAGTTAGCCTTTAGCTAAGCTAGCTACTAGCCGACATCATCATGGCTATCCCGACTGAACCACACATTAGCACTCGATATTATAACGTAGCTAAAGCTAACTAGCTGTCCCTGCCTTTAGCTAAGCCGACATGGCTAGCCTGACTGAACTGTCTAACATGCAACAACTTTCATCTTCAGTCCATCTGCCGAATGACCGTCCTCTTTGTCTTGGCTGGCATAACTAAGCATAACCTCCAAAGCTGCACGCGCGAAATAGTCAAACGCAGCTGATGCACGCCGGCGTACACATGATGTAACCCCTCCCTTCGTTGAAACCAATAGTATGTCTGCTGCAGAGCCGCAGAGCCAGGAACAAGACACATTCTACAAATGTGTCTAATGTGAAATATATAAGTATATAAGCTAAACTAGTTTTAGGTCTGTGATGAAAAAGGGCCTCGCGGGAAGGGGGGCCTCGCAAAAAAAAATAAAAAATTATAATAATAATAATAATAATAATAAAAAAAATTATAAATAAAAAATATTTATTTTTATTTTATTTTTTTTAAATTTGTACAAGGCCCCCCTTCCCGCGAGGCCCTGCGGCATGTAGCCTAATCCCAGCGCAAGAGTCGCAGAACGCTTCCGCATTCTTCGCCGCACGCCAGTACGGTAATGCGCATTTCCTTTTCCTTCGCCCAGGTGCTCGCGAGGCGGTGCCCGCGAGGTGCTCGCGCGCATGCGCATGAGATCTCCGCTTGGTTCGACACATATTAACACGCTTTGGTTCATATTAATCACGCTTTGGTTCATATTCTTTGGTTCATATTAATCATATTAATCACATACACGCGATGGACGCAGCATGCGATCACTGCTAATGTTATTCAGCCGCGCTGAGGTACATGTATTTGTACGTCACAGGAGAGAAACCGTGTATTCAAAGAAAGCTATTAAAATAGTCTTTGAATCTAAATATACTTACTTTGTAAAATTTGTCATAATGTAGCATTTGTGTGTGTAACGTACTGTAAAAAATAAATGTTTTTTCACAGGAAATTCACTTCTCTGGTCTGCATCCCCTTAACAATTGTGTGTATTGAGCCGTACTGTATTGTACCCATTCTGCAATCTGTTATTTTCATTCAATCAATTTCATTCAATCAATTTTATGAATGACCGAAAAAACAATGTTACAAAGTAAAGTTGACAGCTGCGTTGTGTTATCGTTACAATGTACAGGGAAATAACATTATGGCGTTGCGAGTGAATCGCGTCGCGATAATATACATGTATTCCATAATATGTAAAGTACAGTTGACAGCTGCGTTGTCCTCGTTTGGATAATATGTAAAGTACAGTTGACAGCGAGTGAATCGCGTCGCGATAATATACATGTATTCCATAATATGTAAAGTACAGTTGACAGCGAGTGAATCGCGTTGCGATAATATACATGTATTCCATAATATGTAAAGTACAGTTGACAGCTGCGTTGTCCTCGTTTGGATAATATGTAAAGTACATATCAATCAATCATGTACCTCGGCGCGGCTGAATAACAGTAGCAGTGATCGCCTGCATCCATCGCGTGTATATATGTGTGCTAATATGGCGCGTTAGCGTTAATATGTGATTAATATGAACCAAAGCGTGTTAATATGTGATTAATATGATTGCCTGCTGCGTCCATCGCGTGTATATATGTGTGCTAATATGGTGCGTTAGTATGAACCAAAGCGTGTTAATATGTGATTAATATGAACCAAAGCGTGTTAATATGTGATTAATATGAACCAAAGCGGCGAACCAAACGGGGATCTCATTCGCCTGGGCGAAGGAAAAGGAAATGTGCATTACCGTACTGGCGTGCGGCGAAGAATGCGGAAGCGTTCTGCGACTCTTCCGCTGGGATTAAGCTACACGCGGCCCTGTGTGACCGCACTGCTCGCACACCCCCCTGAGGCGCTGCACGTGACCATAATGTCTCTCAAATCACAACCTGGACATTTGGTTGTCTTTTGGGCACATAGTTCTGAATTAGCTAAAAACGCAACTGTTATGCACAGATTACTTTCAATTACCTTTTGTGTACAATTTCTCCACATACTGTTGTTTTAAGTTCAAGTTTCAAGTTCAAGTTTGTTTATTATTTGTCATAATAAAATACAGAATACTTTATGATGAAATGCTTGTTTTCTGTATGAGCCACTGAGAGTGTGCTACATACAGTAAAAAAAGATACGTTAAAAAAAGTTATTAAAAAGTAAGTAAAGGAATGTTCAGTCAATATACATATATACAATATACAATACAGAGTAAAATTAGTAACAGTGAGGTACAATGCAGAAATGAGATGAGGTACAACACTTAGGGTAGGGTGCAGATGAGGTATGAATATAGTGCAAATCTCTTTAATAATAGATAAATATGGTAGGGCGGCTAGGTGGTGTAGTGGTCTAAGGCACTCGCCACCAGTGTGGAGACGCTAGGATTCGCGTGTTCGAATCCAGCTCTCCACATTGTTTTTCAGTTTGGCTGGTCGTCCGCAGTAATACACATTGGCCGTATTACGGGGAGGGAAAAACTGAAGGGTGGGGATCGAACGTTGTGAACAAGCGACTCCTACAAGTCGGTTGGTGCGCCTGCGCAGTAGAATCAGGAAGTGTCGGGGGCAGCGTGAGCCTCCCACGCGTTACTCCTCGACACTGAGAGGTCGAGCTGCGCAGGTGAAAAGATGCGACTGCTGTTACCTCAAGTACCGGAGGGGACTTGTGCTATGTATGACTTAGTCCTCACTGCAGCCGGCTTGTGGGAGGCAAGAAACAGCGTTCGTGACAGGGGAGGGTTGAATTGGATGATACGAAATTGGGATGGGAGAAAAATATAGAAAATGGGAGAAAAAGTGGATCAAAAAAAAAATAATAGATAAATATGGGTGGCCGGGTAGCGCAGCGGACTAAGCGTCTGTCTACCACCGCATAGACAGTGGGATCGAATCCGGCTGCCATGGTACCTCCGGCTTGGTCGGTCGTCCATACTGACACAATAGACCTGTCTCAAACCCTGCCCCTTTTCTTGATCCTCCAATCACAGCTGTCACTTACCTCGGACTTCCTCGTACAAACTTTGTTTGTATGAGGAAGTCAGAGGTAAGCGACAGCTGTGATTGGAGGATCAAGAAAAGAGGGCAGGGTTTTGAGACAGGTCCATTGGCAGTGTCAGCGGGTGGAAAGCCGGTGGGGTGGGTCCTGGTCGTTGTAAACAGCGACTCCTACAGGTCGGTCAGGGGGCCTGCACAGTGAGGGAGGGAATAGGGGGAGGTAGTGTGATCCTCCCACGCGTTACACTTCCCCAGTGAGAGTCCTCGCTGTCAGGTGAAAAGAGGCTGGTGGCTGTCTCCACATGTATCGGAGGAAGCATGTGATAGACTTCCGGGCTCCCTAGACCGGTAACTGGGGGGCAAATGCGTGCAACGACCAGGAAGGGGAGGGGGGAATTGGCATAACGACTAAAATTGGAATTGGAGAAAAATACAGAAAAACAGGAGGAAAAAAAGTAGATAAAAAAAAATAATAGATAAATATAAAGTGTGTTAAAGTGTCTAAAGTGAGTAAAGTGAGTAAAGTTAGTGGTAAGGTGAGTGTTTGTTTAAAGTGAGTGTGTACATGTGGATGTGTGTGCAGTGAGTGTAGATGATGGGTTGTTACATAGTGTCATTGTCATTGAGCTTCCTGATGGCCTGGGGATAGAAGCTCCTTCTGAGTCTCTGTGCTTGCCATGAGACTCCGGTAGCGCTTGCCTGACCGCAACAGTTCAAAGAGGCAGTTGTTTGGGTGACTAGAGTCTTTCATTATTCTCTTAGCCTTGGCCCTGAAATGCTTGTTATAAATGTCCTGGAGAGTGGGAAGCCCACCTCTGATTGTGCGTTCGGCTGAACGGGCCACTCTCTGTAGTCTGCTGCGGTCTTGTGCGGTGCTATTCCCAAACCAGGAGGTGATGTTACCAGTCAGGATGCTCTCTATTGTGCATGAGTAGCAGTTCTTAAGGATCTTTTGACTCACGTTGAACGTCCTTAGGCACCTAAGGAAGTAGAGGTGTTGCCGTGCCTTCTTCACTACACTGTCAATGTGTGTGGTCCATATCAAGTCATCGGATATGTGGACTCATAGGTACTTGAAACTGTTCACTCTCTCGACCGATTAATAGTGTTCATATCACCACCTACAACTTTACAAGATGCTTTCCCTTTCAATTGATTGATTGATAGAAAACTTTATTAACAGATTGCAGAATGGGTACAATACAGTACGGCTCAATACACACAATTGTTAAGGGGATGCAGATCAGAGAAAGACTTTTGTCTTGTTTACATCAGGGTCCCCCATTTTAAATTCATAATGACATTTATGACATACACAACATACAGATATATCATGACATTTATGACATACAGATATACAGTACTGTTACATTTGTGACATACACGATATGCAAATATACAGTACTATTAAACAGAGATTCTAACCGAAAATATGTACATACGAGGGGGAGGAGACTGTACATTGGGAGGTGGGTGGGTGGGTGGGTGGGGGGAGAGGGGGGGGGGTGCAAGGTGCAGCAATAATGTACCTTAGTAATCCAACAAGTAGCCCCCTCCCCCACTCAGATGAAAAAAGCACCTGTATTGTAACTGATACAAAGAAAAGCACACCAGGATCACCAGGAGGCCTGGAGACCCGTCTCGACGTTGAAAACAAACAACAAGCTGTTATCCTGTGAACAGGTGTATTTAGGCACGCTACAAGTTGTCCCCTGACAGACAGCAAGCAGCCTGTTAGCCGTTAGCCGTGGGGGGGGGGGGGGGGGGGAGCATTCGACCCCTCTATAAGACCGATGAGTTTAACCAATCTAATTCCAGCCTGTCGATAGCGGAGGGGAGCATTTGCCTGAGTAGAAATTGACCAGGTGTCGAGCGACTGATGGAGAGGGCAGCTCTCTCTCTCTCCCTTTCTCTCGATGTCCCTCTCTCTCTGTGTGTGTGTGTGTGTGTGTGTGTGTGTGTGTGTGTGTGTGTGTGTGTGTGTGTGTGTGTGTGTGTGTGTGTGTGTGTGTGTGTGTGTGTGTGTGTGTGTGTGTGCGTGTGCGTGCGTGCGTGCATGTGTGTGCGGGTGCGCGTGTGTTCCTCTGCAACAACAGCACGCGGTCGAAGCGGCGTTCACATCCGCGGAGCTCCCGTTTATCTCGACTCTGGCTTTTTAGAACAGTGTCGAAAAGTCGGTTCCTGTATTGGTTGGTTGGGGGGGGGGGGGGGGGGGTGACAGGGGCGGTGTGTCACTGATACACCAGCAGAATGGTATAAAACACGCTTCCTCCGGGAAATAGACGCCACCGCGTCACAGTCGATTACCGCTCACTTTACACAGGCACCTCATCTTAACACAGCCATGGAGAGAATGCCACTAATTCCCGCCAGGGACGGGTCAGATGACCCGACAGCTTATATGAGGAAAATAAACAGTGTAAACTATATAATTACCTCTGAATATAAAAATATGAGGTTTAGCACAATGAAATGTAGGTTTGAGTAATAAAATATATATTTTTTTTTATTAAAAACATATATATTATAATTATTTATTTTTTTGGATGGAAGAGCCACACATTGACGGGTCAAAGAGCCACATCCGGCTCGCGAGCCACGGGTTGGCCACCTCTGCGCTAGACGCTCGCAAAGTGCTGTGACTTTCGTCTGTTCCAACGACCCATATGTGGAATAACATTCTAATTACATTTTCCTGAAGTCATTTTGAAATTTCAGAAACCGTGCCAGATAAAACGGGTACTTTTAGGAAAAGTCATTGAGGCTACGTTTAGACGAGCGTTTTGTGAACAGAAACCGCAAAAGTCATCTTGCGGTTTCACTTTGAATTTTACGTTTAGACGAGCGTTTTGGGGTGGAATTCTCCGTGCAGACGACGCTATAACGACGGAGCCCCGCTGTCACACGATTGGCGCATATGTCACATGACGTGCTGTGAAGACCCGCCCTACTCTGCCTCTGATTCGCAGACTGTGGGTGGGGAATGTGATTGTACCAAAGCAGAGTCACTCACAGACAGTGGGTCCACTCACGCCGCGGGACAGATTCTTGTGTATTTAACCCTTTCACTGCCACACGACAGCCGGTTGTGTGATAGTAAAGGGTTAACCTTCTGTCGTGTGGCAGTGAAAGGGTTAAAAGTACTGCCAATGTAGCCTTCAGGTGATCTCCGTTGATAATAGTCAGACATACTTGCTTTGTTTACGTCTCGGCTACTGGCGCATACCTGCTACCTGTGACGTAAGCAGTACGCGCGACCAGAGCCGTGACAACCCTTTCGTCATCGTTGTAACAGATTTATACGGTTTCACAGTTTAGACGAGAGCGCAAAGCTTTTGCGTTTCTAGGAATTCCACCCTGGAAGGTAGTCTCACTTTCTTGCGGTTTCACCCCGTAAAAACGCTGTTTCCGTATAAACGAAAGGCACATCCGAAAAAATATTTTTGCGGATTCACCTGCTAGCGTTTCCGTCTAAGCGGGGCCTGAGTGACAGAGCTGGAGCTCGACCGAGTGACGAGGATACATTTATTGAAAATGCCTAGGGGTCATGTGACCCCTTGTCGGCTGTGCTAGTGTGACGTGTGGCCGCGGTTGAAACCAATCTGTAGCTTTGACCGGCGGTTTAGCTACGGAGCGGCCATGCCGAGACTAGCGCGGCTGGATTCCATGGCCTGTATTAGTGCTGTTCCTGTTTTACACATCACATCTCCCTGTCATCACACCTGTCCATAGAGAAGGAGTGGTGTGTGTGTGTGTGTGTGTGTGTGTGTGTGTGTGTGTGTGTGTGTGTGTGTGTGTGTGTGTGTGTGTGTGTGTGTGTGTGTGTGTGTGTGTGTGTGTGTGTGTGTGTGTGTGTGTGTGTGTGTGTGTGTGTGTGTGTGTGTGTGTACTTGTATTGCTATACTACAGGGCTACAGACACTGACCTGTTTACACACTCACGCAATGGGTACCAAAGACATTATGGGGGAAAATGTGGGTGTCCCCATAAGGTTATGGTTATGGTTATTATGGTTATGATTAGGTTATGGTTATGGTTATGGTTAGGTTATGGTTTAGGGACAAGGTTAGGGTTAGTTACAGAATGCATGTAACAACAAACATGTGTGTGTGTGTGTGTGTGTGTGTGTGTGTGTGTGTGTGTGTGTGTGTGTGTGTGTGTGTGTGTGTGTGTGTGTGTGTGTGTGTGTGTGTGTGTGTGTGTGTGTGTGTGTGTGTGTGTGTGTGTGTGTGTGTGTGTGTGTGTGTGTGTGTGTGTGTGTGTGTGTGTGTGTGTGTGTGTGTGTTTGTTATCCCATCAAATAGATGAATCTGAATGCAAGGATACGTTCAGGGGATGCGACCCACAACACTGAGTAATGAGGACACAGCTTCACACATTCCTCAGCCAGCACTCGTACGGTTGCCTGTGATTTCATCTTCCCCTAACTTTCATTGCACACGCTGCTGTAAAGTGCAGTTAAAGTGGCTCAACACGTCCTCCCTTAAGTATAGCCACAGCTACTGTATAAAGACCTGCGTTCAGCCGCCTCACTTACACACCGGCTAATTATAGTCCACTGTAATTACCAATGTGTCATTTCTCATTAAGCTTCAACAGCTGACATGTAACTGAAACACTCTACTTGACACAGCGCATCAGCCCCCCCTCCCCTCCTCTCTCTTTTATCTCTCCCCAGTTGATGTGGAGAAAGAAAACCGCTCGGAGATATCCAGGCCTCCGTTTTAATAAAGCCAACCTCACCATTATTATTACATTACATTATCCTGATATGCATATATGCAAATGAGGCCCTTTGGGGGCGTAAACAGTTTCTGAGCTCGTCTCTCTCTCCAGAACCGCTGTGGGTTTCTGTGCCGCCCCTGCTCTCTCTCTCTCTCTCCCTCTCCCCCTGCTGCCCTGACTGACCCGGCTAGCTAGCTCGCGGTGCGCGTAGCCTACAGCTGGGGCAGCGGGCTAACTCTCCTCCTCCGCCACCTTTGGTTCTGACCCGAGGCTCGCAGCCAGGGAATGAGTGTGAAACCACAAGGCTTATAGATCATCTTTATCTCTTTGCCTCCAGCACACATGACACACATCACATCTAATCTTGACTTACGGTGTAACTACAGTTCAGGTGCTGTGCTTAGTAACCGCCTGTGAGGTCCTTTAGCAATATCCCAACTTGATCTCTCATGATTCTATGCGAGTTTCTGATTTTATTTTGTTACCTTCATAGCTGTGATCTTGAGGGAATGAGTTGATTTACCATTGATTACAGCGTTTCGAGTCAGCACGTGACACACACGGTACATGATGCATATAGTTCACATAAACACAGTATCAACTGAAGTCAGCCGTGCTCTTTCCTGTGCAGGTTAGTGGCTGTTGAGTGTGACTGTAGGTCAGACCGTGTGCTGCTCTGCGATTCTGTGTGACTGTAGGTCAGACTGTGTGACTGTAGGTCAGACTGTGTGACTGTAGGTCAGACTGTGTGACTGTAGGTCAGACCGTGTGCTGCTCAGCGATTCTGTGTGACTGTAGGTCAGACTGTGTGACTGTAGGTCAGACTGTGTGACTGGTCAGACTGTGTGACTGTAGGTCAGACTGTGTGACTGTAGGTCAGGCTGTGTGACTGTAGGTCAGGCTGTGTGACTGTAGGTCAGGCTGTGTGACTGTAGGTCAGACTGTGTGACTGTAGGTCAGACTGTGTGACTGTAGGTCAGGCTGTGTGACTGTAGGTCAGGCTGTGTGACTGTAGGTCAGGCTGTGTGACTGGTCAGACTGTGTGACTGTAGGTCAGGCTGTGTGACTGTAGGTCAGGCTGTGTGACTGTAGGTCAGACTGTGTGACTGTAGGTCAGACTGTGTGACTGTAGGTCAGACTGTGTGACTGTATGTCAGACTGTGTGACTGTAGGTCAGACTGCTGCTGTCTGACTGTAGGTCAGGCTGTGTGACTGTAGGGCAGACTGTGTGACTGTATGTCAGGCTGTGTGACTGTAGGTCAGGCTGTGTGACTGTAGGTCAGGCTGTGTGACTGTAGGTCAGACTGTGTGACTGTAGGTCAGGCTGTGTGACTGTAGGTCAGACTGTGTGACTGTAGGTCAGACTGTGTGACTGTAGGTCAGACTGTGTGACTGTAGGTCAGGCTGTGTGACTGTAGGTCAGACTGTGTGACTGTAGGTCAGGCTGTGTGACTGTAGGTCAGACTGTGTGACTGTAGGTCAGGCTGTGTGACTGTAGGTCAGACTGTGTGACTGTAGGTCAGGCTGTGTGACTGTAGGTCAGGCTGTGTGACTGTAGGTCAGGCTGTGTGACTGTAGGTCAGGCTGTGTGACTGTAGGTCAGGCTGTGTGACTGTAGGTCAGGCTGTGTGACTGGTCAGACTGTGTGACTGTAGGTCAGGCTGTGTGACTGTAGGTCAGGCTGTGTGACTGTAGGTCAGACTGTGTGACTGTAGGTCAGACTGTGTGACTGTATGTCAGACTGTGTGACTGTAGGTCAGACTGCTGCTGTCTGACTGTAGGTCAGGCTGTGTGACTGTAGGGCAGACTGTGTGACTGTATGTCAGACTGTGTGACTGTAGGTCAGGCTGTGTGACTGTAGGTCAGACTGTGTGACTGTAGGTCAGGCTGTGTGACTGTAGGTCAGACTGTGTGACTGTAGGTCAGACTGTGTGACTGGTCAGACTGTGTGACTGTAGGTCAGGCTGTGTGACTGTAGGTCAGACTGTGTGACTGTAGGTCAGGCTGTGTGACTGTAGGTCAGACTGTGTGACTGTAGGTCAGACTGTGTGACTGTATGTCAGACTGTGTGACTGTAGGTCAGACTGCTGCTGTCTGACTGTAGGTCAGGCTGTGTGACTGTAGGGCAGACTGTGTGACTGTATGTCAGGCTGTGTGACTGTAGGTCAGGCTGTGTGACTGTAGGTCAGGCTGTGTGACTGTAGGTCAGTCTGTGTGACTGTAGGTCAGGCTGTGTGACTGTAGGTCAGGCTGTGTGACTGTAGGTCAGGCTGTGTGACTGTAGGTCAGGCTGTGTGACTGTAGGTCAGGCTGTGTGACTGTAGGTCAGGCTGTGTGACTGTAGGTCAGACTGTGTGACTGTAGGTCAGGCTGTGTGACTGTAGGTCAGACTGTGTGACTGTAGGTCAGACTGTGTGACTGGTCAGACTGTGTGACTGTAGGTCAGGCTGTGTGACTGTAGGTCAGACTGTGTGACTGTAGGTCAGGCTGTGTGACTGTAGGTCAGACTGTGTGACTGTAGGTCAGACTGTGTGACTGTAGGTCAGACTGTGTGACTGTAGGTCAGGCTGTGTGACTGTAGGTCAGACTGTGTGACTGTAGGTCAGGCTGTGTGACTGTAGGTCAGACTGTGTGACTGTAGGTCAGGCTGTGTGACTGTAGGTCAGACTGTGTGACTGTAGGTCAGGCTGTGTGACTGTAGGTCAGGCTGTGACTGTAGGTCAGGCTGTGTGACTGTAGGTCAGGCTGTGTGACTGTAGGTCAGGCTGTGTGACTGTAGGTCAGGCTGTGTGACTAGGTCAGGCTGTGTGACTGGTCAGACTGTGTGACTGTAGGTCAGGCTGTGTGACTGTAGGTCAGGCTGTGTGACTGTAGGTCAGACTGTGTGACTGTAGGTCAGACTGTGTGACTGTATGTCAGACTGTGTGACTGTAGGTCAGACTGTGTGACTGTATGTCAGACTGTGTGACTGTAGGTCAGACTGCTGCTGTCTGACTGTAGGTCAGGCTGTGTGACTGTAGGGCAGACTGTGTGACTGTATGTCAGACTGTGTGACTGTAGGTCAGGCTGTGTGACTGTAGGTCAGACTGTGTGACTGTAGGTCAGGCTGTGTGACTGTAGGTCAGACTGTGTGACTGTAGGTCAGACTGTGTGACTGGTCAGACTGTGTGACTGTAGGTCAGGCTGTGTGACTGTAGGTCAGACTGTGTGACTGTAGGTCAGGCTGTGTGACTGTAGGTCAGACTGTGTGACTGTAGGTCAGACTGTGTGACTGTAGGTCAGACTGTGTGACTGTAGGTCAGGCTGTGTGACTGTAGGTCAGACTGTGTGACTGTAGGTCAGGCTGTGTGACTGTAGGTCAGACTGTGTGACTGTAGGTCAGGCTGTGTGACTGTAGGTCAGACTGTGTGACTGTAGGTCAGGCTGTGTGACTGTAGGTCAGGCTGTGTGACTGTAGGTCAGACTGTGTGACTGTAGGTCAGACTGTGTGACTGTAGGTCAGACTGTGTGACTGTAGGTCAGGCTGTGTGACTGTAGGTCAGGCTGTGTGACTGTAGGTCAGGCTGTGTGACTGTAGGTCAGGCTGTGTGACTGTAGGTCAGGCTGTGTGACTGGTCAGACTGTGTGACTGTAGTTCAGGCTGTGTGACTGTAGGTCAGGCTGTGTGACTGTAGGTCAGACTGTGTGACTGTAGGTCAGACTGTGTGACTGTATGTCAGACTGTGTGACTGTAGGTCAGACTGCTGCTGTCTGACTGTAGGTCAGGCTGTGTGACTGTAGGGCAGACTGTGTGACTGTATGTCAGACTGTGTGACTGTAGGTCAGGCTGTGTGACTGTAGGTCAGACTGTGTGACTGTATGTCAGGCTGTGTGACTGTAGGTCAGACTGTGTGACTGTAGGTCAGACTGTGTGACTGGTCAGACTGTGTGACTGTAGGTCAGGCTGTGTGACTGTAGGTCAGACTGTGTGACTGTAGGTCAGGCTGTGTGACTGTAGGTCAGGCTGTGTGACTGTAGGTCAGACTGTGTGACTGTAGGTCAGGCTGTGTGACTGTAGGTCAGACTGTGTGACTGTAGGTCAGACTGTGTGACTGTAGGTCAGACTGTGTGACTGTAGGTCAGGCTGTGTGACTGTAGGTCAGACTGTGTGACTGTAGGTCAGGCTGTGTGACTGTAGGTCAGACTGTGTGACTGTAGGTCAGGCTGTGTGACTGTAGGTCAGGCTGTGTGACTGTAGGTCAGGCTGTGTGACTGTAGGTCAGGCTGTGTGACTGTAGGTCAGGCTGTGTGACTGTAGGTCAGGCTGTGTGACTGTAGGTCAGGCTGTGTGACTGTAGGTCAGGCTGTGTGACTGTAGGGCAGGCTGTGTGACTGTAGGTCAGGCTGTGTGACTGTAGGTCAGGCTGTGTGACTGGTCAGACTGTGTGACTGTAGGTCAGGCTGTGTGACTGTAGGTCAGGCTGTGTGACTGTAGGTCAGACTGTGTGACTGTAGGTCAGACTGTGTGACTGTATGTCAGACTGTGTGACTGTAGGTCAGACTGCTGCTGTCTGACTGTAGGTCAGGCTGTGTGACTGTAGGGCAGACTGTGTGACTGTAGGTCAGACTGCTGATGTCTGACTGTAGGTCAGGCTGTGTGACTGTAGGTCAGGCTGTGTGACTGTAGGTCAGACTGTGTGACTGTAGGGCAGACTGTGTGACTGTAGGTCAGACTGTGTGACTGTAGGTCAGACTGCTGCTGTCTGACTGTAGGTCAGGCTGTGTGACTGTAGGTCAGACTGTGTGACTGTATGTCAGGCTGTGTGACTGTAGGTCAGACTGTGTGACTGTAGGCCAGACCGCTGCTGTCTGACTGTAGGTCAGACTGTGTGACTGTAGGTCAGACTGCTGCTATGTGACTGTAGGGCAGACTGCTGCTGTCTGATTGTAGGTCAGGCTGTGTGACTGTAGGTCAGACTGTGTGACTGTAGGTCAGACTGTGTGACTGTAGGTCAGACTGCTGCTGTCTGACTGTAGGTCAGACTGTGTGACTGTAGGTCAGACTGTGTGACTGTAGGTCAGACTGTGTGACTGTAGGTCAGACTGTGTGACTGTAGGTCAGACTGTGTGACTGTAGGTCAGACTGTGTGACTGTAGGTCAGACTGCTGCTGTCTGACTGTAGGTCAGGCTGTGACTGTAGGGCAGAATGTGTGACTGTAGGGCAGACTGTGTGACTGTAGGTCAGACTGTGTGACTGTAGGTCAGACTGCTGCTGTCTGACTGTAGGTCAGGCTGTGTGACTGTAGGTCATGCTGTGTGACTGTAGGTCAGGCTGTGTGACTGTAGGTCATGCTGTGTGACTGAAGGTCAGACTGTGTGACTGTAGGTCAGGCTGTGTGACTGTAGGTCAGGCTGTGTGACTGTAGGTCATGCTGTGTGACTGAAGGTCAGACTGTGTGACTGTAGGTCAGACTGTGTGACTGTAGGTCAGGCTGTGTGACTGTAGGTCAGGCTGTGTGACTGTAGGTCAGGCTGTGTGACTGGTCAGACTGTGTGACTGTAGGTCAGGCTGTGTGACTGTAGGTCAGACTGTGTGACTGTAGGTCAGGCTGTGTGACTGTAGGTCAGGCTGTGTGACTGTAGGTCAGGCTGTGTGACTGTAGGTCAGGCTGTGTGACTGTAGGTCAGGCTGTGTGACTGGTCAGACTGTGTGACTGTAGGTCAGGCTGTGTGACTGTAGGTCAGGCTGTGTGACTGTAGGTCAGACTGTGTGACTGTAGGTCAGACTGTGTGACTGTATGTCAGACTGTGTGACTGTAGGTCAGACTGCTGCTGTCTGACTGTAGGTCAGGTTGTGTGACTGTAGGGCAGACTGTGTGACTGTAGGTCAGACTGCTGCTGTCTGACTGTAGGTCAGGCTGTGTGACTGTAGGTCAGGCTGTGTGACTGTAGGTCAGACTGTGTGACTGTAGGGCAGACTGTGTGACTGTAGGTCAGACTGTGTGACTGTAGGTCAGACTGCTGCTGTCTGACTGTAGGTCAGGCTGTGTGACTGTAGGTCAGACTGTGTGACTGTATGTCAGGCTGTGTGACTGTAGGTCAGACTGTGTGACTGTAGGCCAGACTGCTGCTGTCTGACTGTAGGTCAGACTGTGTGACTGTAGGTCAGACTGCTGCTATGTGACTGTAGGGCAGACTGCTGCTGTCTGATTGTAGGTCAGGCTGTGTGACTGTAGGTCAGACTGTGTGACTGTAGGTCAGACTGTGTGACTGTAGGTCAGACTGCTGCTGTCTGACTGTAGGTCAGACTGTGTGACTGTAGGTCAGACTGTGTGACTGTAGGTCAGACTGTGTGACTGTAGGTCAGACTGTGTGACTGTAGGTCAGACTGCTGCTGTCTGACTGTAGGTCAGGATGTGACTGTAGGGCAGAATGTGTGACTGTAGGTCAGGCTGTGTGACTGTAGGTCAGACTGTGTGACTGTAGGTCAGACTGTGTGACTGTAGGTCAGACTGTGTGACTGTAGGTCAGGCTGTGTGACTGTAGGTCAGACTGTGTGACTGTAGGTCAGGCTGTGTGACTGTAGGTCAGACTGTGTGACTGTAGGTCAGGCTGTGTGACTGTAGGTCAGGCTGTGTGACTGTAGGTCAGGCTGTGTGACTGTAGGTCAGGCTGTGTGACTGTAGGTCAGGCTGTGTGACTGTAGGTCAGGCTGTGTGACTGTAGGGCAGGCTGTGTGACTGTAGGTCAGGCTGTGTGACTGTAGGTCAGGCTGTGTGACTGGTCAGACTGTGTGACTGTAGGTCAGGCTGTGTGACTGTAGGTCAGGCTGTGTGACTGTAGGTCAGACTGTGTGACTGTAGGTCAGACTGTGTGACTGTATGTCAGACTGTGTGACTGTAGGTCAGACTGCTGCTGTCTGACTGTAGGTCAGGCTGTGTGACTGTAGGGCAGACTGTGTGACTGTAGGTCAGACTGCTGCTGTCTGACTGTAGGTCAGGCTGTGTGACTGTAGGTCAGGCTGTGTGACTGTAGGTCAGACTGTGTGACTGTAGGGCAGACTGTGTGACTGTAGGTCAGACTGTGTGACTGTAGGTCAGACTGCTGCTGTCTGACTGTAGGTCAGGCTGTGTGACTGTAGGTCAGACTGTGTGACTGTATGTCAGGCTGTGTGACTGTAGGTCAGACTGTGTGACTGTAGGCCAGACTGCTGCTGTCTGACTGTAGGTCAGACTGTGTGACTGTAGGTCAGACTGCTGCTATGTGACTGTAGGGCAGACTGCTGCTGTCTGATTGTAGGTCAGGCTGTGTGACTGTAGGTCAGACTGTGTGACTGTAGGTCAGACTGTGTGACTGTAGGTCAGACTGCTGCTGTCTGACTGTAGGTCAGACTGTGTGACTGTAGGTCAGACTGTGTGACTGTAGGTCAGACTGTGTGACTGTAGGTCAGACTGTGTGACTGTAGGTCAGACTTTGTGACTGTAGGTCAGACTGTGTGACTGTAGGTCAGACTGCTGCTGTCTGACTGTAGGTCAGGCTGTGACTGTAGGGCAGAATGTGTGACTGTAGGGCAGACTGTGTGACTGTAGGTCAGACTGTGTGACTGTAGGTCAGACTGCTGCTGTCTGACTGTAGGTCAGGCTGTGTGACTGTAGGTCATGCTGTGTGACTGTAGGTCAGGCTGTGTGACTGTAGGTCATGCTGTGTGACTGAAGGTCAGACTGTGTGACTGTAGGTCAGGCTGTGTGACTGTAGGTCAGGCTGTGTGACTGTAGGTCATGCTGTGTGACTGAAGGTCAGACTGTGTGACTGTAGGTCAGACTGTGTGACTGTAGGTCAGGCTGTGTGACTGTAGGTCAGGCTGTGTGACTGTAGGTCAGGCTGTGTGACTGGTCAGACTGTGTGACTGTAGGTCAGGCTGTGTGACTGTAGGTCAGACTGTGTGACTGTAGGTCAGGCTGTGTGACTGTAGGTCAGGCTGTGTGACTGTAGGTCAGGCTGTGTGACTGTAGGTCAGGCTGTGTGACTGTAGGTCAGGCTGTGTGACTGGTCAGACTGTGTGACTGTAGGTCAGGCTGTGTGACTGTAGGTCAGGCTGTGTGACTGTAGGTCAGACTGTGTGACTGTAGGTCAGACTGTGTGACTGTATGTCAGACTGTGTGACTGTAGGTCAGACTGCTGCTGTCTGACTGTAGGTCAGGTTGTGTGACTGTAGGGCAGACTGTGTGACTGTAGGTCAGACTGCTGCTGTCTGACTGTAGGTCAGGCTGTGTGACTGTAGGTCAGGCTGTGTGACTGTAGGTCAGACTGTGTGACTGTAGGGCAGACTGTGTGACTGTAGGTCAGACTGTGTGACTGTAGGTCAGACTGCTGCTGTCTGACTGTAGGTCAGGCTGTGTGACTGTAGGTCAGACTGTGTGACTGTATGTCAGGCTGTGTGACTGTAGGTCAGACTGTGTGACTGTAGGCCAGACTGCTGCTGTCTGACTGTAGGTCAGACTGTGTGACTGTAGGTCAGACTGCTGCTATGTGACTGTAGGGCAGACTGCTGCTGTCTGATTGTAGGTCAGGCTGTGTGACTGTAGGTCAGACTGTGTGACTGTAGGTCAGACTGTGTGACTGTAGGTCAGACTGCTGCTGTCTGACTGTAGGTCAGACTGTGTGACTGTAGGTCAGACTGTGTGACTGTAGGTCAGACTGTGTGACTGTAGGTCAGACTGTGTGACTGTAGGTCAGACTGTGTGACTGTAGGTCAGACTGTGTGACTGTAGGTCAGACTGCTGCTGTCTGACTGTAGGTCAGGATGTGACTGTAGGGCAGAATGTGTGACTGTAGGGCAGACTGTGTGACTGTAGGTCAGACTGTGTGACTGTAGGTCAGACTGCTGCTGTCTGACTGTAGGTCAGGCTGTGTGACTGTAGGTCATGCTGTGTGACTGAAGGTCAGACTGTGTGACTGTAGGTCAGGCTGTGTGACTGTAGGGCAGACTGTGTGACTGTAGGTCAGACTGTGTGACTGTAGGTCAGACTGCTGCTGTCTGACTGTAGGTCAGGCTGTGTGACTGTAGGTCATGCTGTGTGACTGAAGGTCAGACTGTGTGACTGTAGGTCAGGCTGTGTGACTGTAGGTCAGACTGTGTGACTGTAGGTCAGACTGCTGCTGTCTGACTGTAGGTCAGGCTGTGTGACTGTAGGTCAGACTGTGTGACTGTAGGTCAGACTGTGTGACTGTAGGTCAGACTGTGTGACTGTAGGTCAGACTGCTGCTGTCTGACTGTAGGTCAGGCTGTGTGACTGTAGGTCAGACTGTGTGCTGCTCTGCGATTCTGTGTGACTGGTCAGACTGTGTGACTGTAGGTCAGGCTGTGTGACTGTAGGTCAGACTGTGTGACTGTAGGTCAGACTGTGTGACTGTAGGTCAGGCTGTGTGACTGTAGGTCAGGCTGTGTGACTGTAGGTCAGGCTGTGTGACTGTAGGTCAGGCTGTGTGACTGTAGGTCAGACTGTGTGACTGTAGGTCAGGCTGTGTGACTGTAGGTCAGGCTGTGTGACTGTAGGTCAGGCTGTGTGACTGTAGGTCAGGCTGTGTGACTGTAGGTCAGGCTGTGTGACTGTAGGTCAGGCTGTGTGACTGTAGGTCAGACTGTGTGACTGTAGGTCAGACTGTGTGACTGTAGGTCAGACTGTGTGACTGTAGGTCAGGCTGTGTGACTGTAGGTCAGACTGTGTGACTGTAGGTCAGGCTGTGTGACTGTAGGTCAGGCTGTGTGACTGTAGGTCAGACTGTGTGACTGTAGGTCAGGCTGTGTGACTGTAGGTCAGGCTGTGTGACTGTAGGTCAGGCTGTGTGACTGTAGGTCAGACTGTGTGACTGTAGGTCAGACTGCTGCTGTCTGACTGTAGGTCAGGATGTGACTGTAGGGCAGAATCTGTGACTGTAGGGCAGACTGTGTGACTGTAGGTCAGACTGTGTGACTGTAGGTCAGACTGCTGCTGTCTGACTGTAGGTCAGGCTGTGTGACTGTAGGTCATGCTGTGTGACTGAAGGTCAGACTGTGTGACTGTAGGTCAGGCTGTGTGACTGTAGGGCAGACTGTGTGACTGTAGGTCAGACTGTGTGACTGTAGGTCAGACTGCTGCTGTCTGACTGTAGGTCAGGCTGTGTGACTGTAGGTCATGCTGTGTGACTGAAGGTCAGACTGTGTGACTGTAGGTCAGGCTGTGTGACTGTAGGTCAGACTGTGTGACTGTAGGTCAGACTGCTGCTGTCTGACTGTAGGTCAGGCTGTGTGACTGTAGGTCAGACTGTGTGACTGTAGGTCAGACTGTGTGACTGTAGGTCAGACTGTGTGACTGTAGGTCAGACTGCTGCTGTCTGACTGTAGGTCAGGCTGTGTGACTGTAGGTCAGACTGTGTGCTGCTCTGCGATTCTGTGTGACTGGTCAGACTGTGTGACTGTAGGTCAGGCTGTGTGACTGTAGGTCAGACTGTGTGACTGTAGGTCAGACTGTGTGACTGTAGGTCAGGCTGTGTGACTGTAGGTCAGGCTGTGTGACTGTAGGTCAGGCTGTGTGACTGTAGGTCAGACTGTGTGACTGTAGGTCAGGCTGTGTGACTGTAGGTCAGGCTGTGTGACTGTAGGTCAGGCTGTGTGACTGTAGGTCAGGCTGTGTGACTGTAGGTCAGGCTGTGTGACTGTAGGTCAGGCTGTGTGACTGTAGGTCAGGCTGTGTGACTGTAGGTCAGGCTGTGTGACTGTAGGTCAGACTGTGTGACTGTAGGTCAGACTGTGTGACTGTAGGTCAGACTGTGTGACTGTAGGTCAGGCTGTGTGACTGTAGGTCAGACTGTGTGACTGTAGGTCAGGCTGTGTGACTGTAGGTCAGGCTGTGTGACTGTAGGTCAGGCTGTGTGACTGTAGGTCAGGCTGTGTGACTGTAGGTCAGGCTGTGTGACTGTAGGTCAGGCTGTGTGACTGTAGGTCAGGCTGTGTGACTGTAGGTCAGACTGTGTGACTGTAGGTCAGGCTGTGTGACTGTAGGTCAGGCTGTGTGACTGTAGGTCAGACTGTGTGACTGTAGGTCAGACTGTGTGACTGTAGGTCAGGCTGTGTGACTGTAGGTCAGGCTGTGTGACTGTAGGTCAGACTGTGTGACTGTAGGTCAGACTGTGTGACTGTATGTCAGACTGTGTGACTGTAGGTCAGACTGCTGCTGTCTGACTGTAGGTCAGGCTGTGTGACTGTAGGGCAGACTGTGTGACTGTAGGTCAGACTGCTGCTGTCTGACTGTAGGTCAGGCTGTGTGACTGTAGGTCAGGCTGTGTGACTGTAGGTCAGACTGTGTGACTGTAGGGCAGACTGTGTGACTGTAGGTCAGACTGTGTGACTGTAGGTCAGACTGCTGCTGTCTGACTGTAGGTCAGGCTGTGTGACTGTAGGTCAGACTGTGTGACTGTATGTCAGGCTGTGTGACTGTAGGTCAGACTGTGTGACTGTAGGCCAGACTGCTGCTGTCTGACTGTAGGTCAGACTGTGTGACTGTAGGTCAGACTGCTGCTATGTGACTGTAGGGCAGACTGCTGCTGTCTGATTGTAGGTCAGGCTGTGTGACTGTAGGTCAGACTGTGTGACTGTAGGTCAGACTGCTGCTGTCTGACTGTAGACTGTGTGACTGTAGGTCAGACTGTGTGACTGTAGGTCAGACTGTGTGACTGTAGGTCAGACTGTGTGACTGTAGGTCAGACTGTGTGACTGTAGGTCAGACTGTGTGACTGTAGGTCAGACTGCTGCTGTCTGACTGTAGGTCAGGCTGTGACTGTAGGGCAGAATGTGTGACTGTAGGGCAGACTGTGTGACTGTAGGTCAGACTGTGTGACTGTAGGTCAGACTGCTGCTGTCTGACTGTAGGTCAGGCTGTGTGACTGTAGGTCATGCTGTGTGACTGAAGGTCAGACTGTGTGACTGTAGGTCAGGCTGTGTGACTGTAGGTCAGGCTGTGTGACTGTAGGTCAGGCTGTGTGACTGTAGGTCAGGCTGTGTGACTGTAGGTCAGGCTGTGTGACTGGTCAGACTGTGTGACTGTAGGTCAGGCTGTGTGACTGTAGGTCAGACTGTGTGACTGTAGGTCAGGCTGTGTGACTGTAGGTCAGGCTGTGTGACTGTAGGTCAGACTGTGTGACTGTAGGTCAGGCTGTGTGACTGTAGGTCAGGCTGTGTGACTGTAGGTCAGGCTGTGTGACTGTAGGTCAGGCTGTGTGACTGTAGGTCAGGCTGTGTGACTGGTCAGACTGTGTGACTGTAGGTCAGGCTGTGTGACTGTAGGTCAGGCTGTGTGACTGTAGGTCAGACTGTGTGACTGTAGGTCAGACTGTGTGACTGTATGTCAGACTGTGTGACTGTAGGTCAGACTGCTGCTGTCTGACTGTAGGTCAGGCTGTGTGACTGTAGGGCAGACTGTGTGACTGTAGGTCAGACTGCTGCTGTCTGACTGTAGGTCAGGCTGTGTGACTGTAGGTCAGGCTGTGTGACTGTAGGTCAGACTGTGTGACTGTAGGGCAGACTGTGTGACTGTAGGTCAGACTGTGTGACTGTAGGTCAGACTGCTGCTGTCTGACTGTAGGTCAGGCTGTGTGACTGTAGGTCAGACTGTGTGACTGTATGTCAGGCTGTGTGACTGTAGGTCAGACTGTGTGACTGTAGGCCAGACTGCTGCTGTCTGACTGTAGGTCAGACTGTGTGACTGTAGGTCAGACTGCTGCTATGTGACTGTAGGGCAGACTGCTGCTGTCTGATTGTAGGTCAGGCTGTGTGACTGTAGGTCAGACTGTGTGACTGTAGGTCAGACTGTGTGACTGTAGGTCAGACTGCTGCTGTCTGACTGTAGGTCAGACTGTGTGACTGTAGGTCAGACTGTGTGACTGTAGGTCAGACTGTGTGACTGTAGGTCAGACTGTGTGACTGTAGGTCAGACTGTGTGACTGTAGGTTAGACTGTGTGACTGTAGGTCAGACTGCTGCTGTCTGACTGTAGGTCAGGCTGTGACTGTAGGGCAGAATGTGTGACTGTAGGGCAGACTGTGTGACTGTAGGTCAGACTGTGTGACTGTAGGTCAGACTGCTGCTGTCTGACTGTAGGTCAGGCTGTGTGACTGTAGGTCATGCTGTGTGACTGAAGGTCAGACTGTGTGACTGTAGGTCAGGCTGTGTGACTGTAGGTCAGACTGTGTGACTGTAGGTCAGACTGCTGCTGTCTGACTGTAGGTCAGGCTGTGTGACTGTAGGTCAGACTGTGTGACTGTAGGTCAGACTGTGTGACTGTAGGTCAGACTGTGTGACTGTAGGTCAGACTGCTGCTGTCTGACTGTAGGTCAGGCTGTGTGACTGTA
>NW_028174647.1:0-5000 GCF_963971535.1 Notolepis coatsorum
GTGTTGGGACGTGTTGGGACGTGTGGGACGTGTTGGGACGTGTTGGGACGTGATGGGACTTGTTGGGACGTGATGGGACGTGATGGGACGTGTTGGGACGTGATGGGACGTGTTGGGACTTGTTGGGACGTGTTGGGACTTGTTGGGACGTGTTGGGACGTGATGGGACGTGTTGGGACTTGTTGGGACGTGTTGGGACTTGTTGGGACGTGTTGGGACGTGTTGGGACGTGTTGGGACTTGTTGGGACTTGTTGGGACGTGATGGGACTTGTTGGGACGTGTTGGGACGTGTTGGGACGTGTTGGGACGTGTTGGGACGTGATGGGACGTGTTGGGACGTGATGGGACTTGTTGGGACGTGATGGGACTTGTTGGGACTTGTTGGGACGTGTTGGGACGTGTTGGGACGTGTTGGGACGTGATGGGACGTGATGGGACGTGTTGGGACTTGTTGGGACATTGTGGGACTTGTTGTTACAATGATGGTGATGAGGATTATTATTATTAATAATAATAACAACAACAGCAACAACAACAATTATTATTATTATTAGGGATGCTCGATATTGGCTTTTTTACCGATACCGATACACCGATATTGTCCAACTCTTCATTTCCGATACCGATATGTAAGGGATAATGTATAGCTACGAGGTCATTGTCGCAAAATAATTGACCGACACGGAGTTTAAAATACCGAGCCGCTTCGGCGAGGTGTTTTAAACGTCAGTGAAGGTCAATTATTTTGCTACAATGACCGAGTATAGCTATACATTATCCCGCTTATTACATGGCTAACTTACTAACAATATACCTAATTCATTTTACATCGACTCGCAACACTGGTTCTGGCTGCGTTCTGGCTCCGCTCGTCGCTCCGCCCCCTGTCATCGCCGGCAGCAGAACACCGGCAGTGTCTAATTGCACTGAAACAGTGTGTGTCAGTGGGCTTGATTGCGAACAGCTGCGCACAGCGGTCATTATTGAAAAAACAGCGGTCATTATTGAAAAATAATGACCGCTGTCGGGGGGCTGTTGACCAATCACAAGCAAGCATTTCGGCGAATGTGAAAACGCCATGTAATAACATCCGATATCAACCGATACCGATATATACATGGTTTCCCCACCCAAAAAACGGAATAATTTCTTGTGGGAGTGTGGTGGGAAGTTCATTCCACCATTGTGAAGCGAGGACAGAGGATAGCTCGGGCAGGAGTGGGTCTCTGAGGCCAGAGGATGTAGAGCGCAGGGGTCCTGAGGGTTAGCGTGGTCAGAGACTAGAGATTGACCAGAGGTAGGAGGGAGCCGTTCCCCGTCACTGTGCGGAATGCCGGGTCAAGGGCCTTAAAGCGGATTTGTGGGGGGGGGGGGGGTAACGTGGGCTGACTTTCAGCAGGTTGGAGATCAGACAGGCCTGTTGCGTTCTGCATGGTGGCAGTGGCCGGTTGACCAGCTGGCAGTTGTGATCGAAACTATTATCATGTCCATAGCTGTGTTACATCTCTGTACAGCTTTGACTGGTTAATATAGTTAACTAGTAATGCAGCTACAGCTCAGACATTAGGGTGACAAGTCTTAACAGTGTTCTTATTAAAACAACAGCCAGACGGCCAGGAGATATGACATTTTGGCCTCGTCTCCAGTTCTTGTGTGAGACACAACAAAGCCCCGGCCTAAACCCATCTTTTTGTTTTCATTTTCTCATCTTTGTTCATTTTTGTTTACCTTTCTTGTCATATCAGGGCCCTGTTTCATGTACGTGGTTCAACTAAGTCGATCAACATGTCCATTATCCAGCTTCAGTTAACCCGATGTTCAAAGCCGGGATTTTCCTGTTTCACAAAGGAGGATTCAGTCTCGTTAACTCAAGCCAGACTTGAGAGTCAGGCTCAAGTCAGGCTAGATGCGCGCTCCCGTTTTAGGTGGAAAGCCAGCACGTATCGATGGCAGAGACCCTGATTCTCAACGGCATTGATTGATTAATTGATTTAAGACTTTATTGACAGATTGCAATAGGCTCAATCGCCTCGCCGACAAGTTAAATGCGTTATCTATAGGCTAATTCTAAGTCCCTCATTACCTCAATCAATCAGATTATATTTCTTTAAACTTGCCTGCTGGATTGAATAATCAAATGAGATCTTGCTAGCGAAAATAACTAGTTAACTGTTATACAGAATTACGAGACGGCTTTCTTGCCCATTGATTGATGTATAGTCAATATTTAACTTATCTCCAATGTGGTCCAACGGGTTGTTCTTTTGACTTCCACACGGACGACCCGGGTTCAAGACCGGGGTCCTTCTTTTTGCAATATAGGAATAATTCAATTTGGTGCACGTTGAGAGCTATATAAAGAATGACATCCTCAATGCATGTAGATTTATAATATTTTAACTTAAAACCAGGCTACTTTGGCGTATAATCATTAATATTATATTCAAAAAAATCATACTGGAAACACGGGGATTTGAACCCGGGTCGGTGGATTGGGAGGCTTGAGCACTACCGCTGGGCCACTGGGCCAGATGGGATAAATTCATTGTTTATACATTAATGAACGAGAGACCCGTGTTTAGAATATCCTTTGTTTTGAATGAAGTTTATCTCTTTATCCTCATTCATTAATGTGACGTCAACGGCTCATTCAATTTCTCAAATCCGTCAAACAGCGCATCTCATCAGACATCTTAATCCCAGTTACAATTAAAATAACCACATCATGTGTACATCGCACGAGCGAGCGCCACCGTCGCCACGGTATATATAACGTGCATTATTTAGGACAAAGTGAATTTAATATCAGCATTTTGGGTCTATTTTACATTTCAAAAGCCCCCTCTGGAAGAATGGAGCACAAAAACGTAATTCAGAATGGTATAATGCAGATCGTAGACTGTGGGAATAGTTTCAGGAAACGGGCTGTCACTTCTTTGCGGGGGCGTGGCGATAGTTCAGGCTAACTTGAACTTGAACTCTGCTTTCGACCAGGCTCAAACTTTTGGATATGTTGTCATGGTGATTTGGAAAATCCAGGTACATGAAATCGGAAAGTCCGGCTAACCCAGTTATCCAGCTAAAGTTATCCGGCTAACTCAGTTATCCAGGTACAAGAAACAGGGCCCAGGGCCCCGTTCCCCGTACCTGGATAACTGAGTTAGCCGGATAACTTTCGGTTAAGTCTGACTTAAGCCGGACTTTCCGGCTCCCCGTACCTGGATTTTCCAAATCACCATGACAACAGATCCAAAAGTTTGAGCCTGGTCGAAAGCAGGGTTTAAGTTCAAGTTAGCCGGATCAACCATCGCCACGCCCCCGCAAAGGAGTGACAGCGCGTTTCCTGAAATTATTCCCACAGTCTAGCATCTGCGTTATACCATTCTGAATTACGTTTTTGTGCTCCATTCTTCCAGAGGGGTCTTTTGAAATGTAAAATAGACCCAAAATGCTGATACTAAATTCACTTTGTCCTAAATAATGCACGTTATATACCGTGGCGCTCGCTCGGTGCAACAACAACAAAATAAAGAATATTCTAAACACGGGTCTCTCGTTCATTAATGTATAAACAATGAATTTATCCCATCTGGCACAGTGGCTCAGCGGTAGTGCTCAATCCTGGCAACCCAGCGACCGGTGTTCGAAACCCTGTGTTTCCAATATAATTTTTTTGAATATAATATTAATTATTATACGCAAAGGTAGCCTGGTTTTAAGTTAAAATATTATAAATCTACATGCATTGAGGATGTCATTCTTTATATAGCTCTCAACGTGCACCAAATTGAATTATTCCTATATTGCAAAAAGAAGGAGACGAGTGGGTTTCGAACCCCGGTCGTCTGCGTGAAAGTCAAAAGAAGAACCCGTTACACCACAGAGAAGATAAGTAAAAGATCGACCATACATCAATCAATGGGTAAGGGAGCCGTATCGTTATTCTGTATAACAGTTTTACTAATTATTTTCGCTAGCAAGATCTCATTTGATTATTCAATCCAGCAGGCAAGTTTAAAGAAATATAATCTGATTGATTGAGGTAATGAGGGACTTAAAATTAGCCTATAGATAACGCATTTAACTTGTCGGCGAGGCGATTGAGCCGTACTGCAATATGTTACTAAAGTTTTAAATCAATTAATCAATCAATGCCGCTAGAGAATCAGGATCTCTGCTCTCGACACTTGCTGCCTTCTCGGCTGAGGCGGGCACGCACATTTATCCTGGGTCTCAAGTCTGGCTTGAGTTAACGAGACTGAATCCACCTTCGAGGAACAGGAAAATCCCGGCTTCAAACATCGGGTTAACTGAATCTGGATAATGACATCTTGATCGACTTAGTTGAACCAGGTACGGGGAACGGGGCCCTGGTCAACCTTATGTACTGTACGTCATGTCAATTATGTATTTATTGTACGTCTGACCAGAGCTCTTTCTCACTTTCTGGTCAGACATTTTGTCTCTGATTGTAAACTGAGCATACTCTCTCTCTCTGTGGCCACAGAAATGGAAATAAACTATGTTCTATTGTCATACAAATGGACTCATCTGAATTTGTCTCATCTGTCATGGCTGATTTATAATATTCCACAACACAGTGCACTGCAGTAGTCGAGGCGAGACATGACTGTTGATTTCAGGAGGACTTGAGTGGCTTCTTTTGTCGCTGTGCAGTGTGCTGTTGAGATGGTTAGCTCAGGGTGACCTTTATGCACTGATTTGAACACACACACACACACACACACACACACACACACACACACACACACACACACACACACACACACACACACACACACACACACACACACACACACACACACACACACACACACACACACACACACACACACACACACACACACACACACACACGCATACATCACCTTGATATTGGCCGGATGGAAAATCCCATCTCAGGGTAGAGAGCGGCAGGCTGAGCCCTCTCTCCCTCTTTCCGCCTCTTCAAATGGCAACAGCGAACAACCACCTAGAA
>NW_028174647.1:7500-31376 GCF_963971535.1 Notolepis coatsorum
CTCTCTCTCTCTCTCTCTCTCTCTCTCTCTCTCTCTCTCTCTCTCTCTCTCTCTCTCTCTCTCTCTCTCTCTCTCTCTCCCCCTTCATCTGCAGCAGTCAGCTCTGCTGTAATCAAGTAAGATTGTGAGGAAAGCAGAATCAGATGCAGGAAAACGCTTTAATGAATCCCTTAGTCTGTGTGTGTGTGTGTGTGTGTGTGTGTGTGTGTGTGTGTGTGTGTGTGTGTGTGTGTGTGTGTGTGTGTGTGTGTGTGTGTGTGTGTGTGTGTGTGTGTGTGTGTGTGTGTGTGTGTGTAAACGACTGGAACGTAACACTGACCTAATGAGACGGTTGCACATGCAGTGCACTGTAAAAACTGGGATTGGGGTTAATTCATATTTATTAAATAATTATTAGGAACCTATACATAATAACTATGTGCTGTTTGAAATCGAATTGAGCTGAATTGGATGAATTTGAACCATATATGAATTGCATTTTACACAGTTTTAAAATTAGCTGAGTGTTTAAAAGTGACCAGATGACTCTGGGTTTTTACAGAGTATGCTCGGAGCACAGCTAGTCCATTCTGGGTTTCATTTTGGAGACGGCCACTCGGAGATCATCCTCCACACTTAGTCGCAATCTGTGTTTATTTTTTATGTACGCCAGTGCTGAGAAAGTATTTAGGTAAACAGCTACATCAGCACATCCATTGCTGCCTAATTGGGACAGCTGTGGGTATTTTCACCTCAACCTGACATCCAAAACTCAGCCAGCATCTTGGAATTAAACACTGTCGTCAAGGTTCGACCGCTTGACAGTTAAATCCTCCGGTCGGGATGTCAGATTTTAGTTGTGGTCATTACAGTGAATGGTGATTCCATGGCTTATCCAGTCATATTGTCCCAGAGATGTCGTGTTAAAGTGTTCCTCCTGGTCAACCTGTTCCAGGAGGCCTTGGAGGTGGTTGGTGATGGACTTCTTCACCGTGTTAACACTCAGATCTCTTTCCTCTATGAATGCCTCCAGCTCAGGAAACACATCAATCCTGCCCAGTGCAGCCCAACGTTCCACTTAACCTTAACCCTAACCTTAAACTTAACCTTAACCTTAACCTTAACCTTAACCTTAACCTTAACCTTAACCCTAACCCTAACCCTAACCCTAACCCTAACCCTAACCTTAAAGGATAACTCCACTATTTTGGGAAATTAGCTTATTTAACATCTTCCCTGGAGTTAGACAAGAAGATGCATACCTTTTTTGTCTCTGTGCGTGCATTTTAGCTTTGGGAATAGATGCTCCGTTAGCATAGCTTAGCTTCATCACTGGAAGTGAGGCAGGACAGTAGCCTTACAGTGCCTTACAGTGTATTGCAAGGTCTGACATTGACCAAACTTGATATGCATGACCTTGGTGGGCTCTAGGTCAACTCCTGAAAAGGGGGTCAATGTCAGACCTTGCAATCAAAAGTTAGGGGCGCACTGAAATTATGGCAAGGGTTATTAGCCCCCTAACTTTTGATTGCAAAGTCTGACATTGACCCCCTTTTCAGGAGTTGACCTAGAGCCCACCAAGGTCATGCATATCAAGTTTGGTCAATGTCAGACCTTGCAATACACTGTAAGGCACTGTAAGGCTACTGTCCTGCCTCACTTCCAGTGATGAAGCTAAGCTATGCTAACGGAGCATCTATTCCCAAAGCTAAAATGCACGCACAGAGACAAAAAAGGTATGCATCTTCTTGTCTAACTCCAGGGAAGATGTTAAATAAGCTAATTTCCCAAAATAGTGGAGTTATCCTTTAAGCCTAACCCTAACTCTAAGCATAACCCAATTCGAACGAGGGCCAAAGCATAACCACTTTGAAGCAGATAATATATATGTACAAGGCGGAAGAGACCCTTCGGCGCTAAACCAATCAGAGAGGGTCTTCGCTGTACGAAGCTAGCCAATCAGAGAGCGTCTTCGCTGTACGCAGCTAGCCAATCAGAGAGCGTCTTCGCTGTACGCAGCTAGCCAATCAGAGAGCGTCTTCGCAAACATAGGCTACGGAAAAAAATCACGCGGCAGGGAGACTGGTTCTTGCAGCAACATATACCATTACAGTGTTTTAAATGCCGGTGTATCTCAGTGTGTGTGTGCGTGTAGTTGTGTTGTTGTGTGTGTGTGTGTGTAGTTGTGTTGTTGTGTGGATGTGTGTGTGTGTGTGTGTGTGTGTGTGTGTGTGTGTGTGTGTGTGTGTGTGCGTGTGTGTGTGTGTGTGTGTGTGTGTGTGTGTGTGTGTGTGTGTGTGCGCGCGCACGCGTGTGTGTGTGTGTGTGTGTGTGTGTGTGTGTGTGTGTGTGTTCGGATGAATCACGGAGGGATTGTGGATTCCGCAGTGCTGCCTGCCTGCCGTGTTAATTTTAATTGCTGTATTTGCATGTTAACAACCGACACACGCACACAGACACACACACTGACTTACACACAGACACACACACATACACACACACACACACACACACACACACACACACACACACACACACACACACACACACACACACACACACACACACACAGACACACAGACACACACACATACACACACACATACGCACAGACACACACACATTCACATTCACACGCACACACATACACACACATAGAGACACACACATAAACACACATGCTCACACGTGCACAAACAACACACCATCCACAGATGTCGTGCCTGGCCTCTAGCTCACACAGGTAGGCTGCTGGTGTGTGTGTGTGTGTGTGTGTGTGTGTGTGTGTGTGTGTGTGTGTGTGTTATGTACTAGAGGCCTGGTCACTCCTGTGTCACCAGGGCAGGCAGGTGAGGGCTGCCAATTAGCCAATTAGTGCTGATTGGTTACCTGCTGGGGAGCTTCAAAGGCAGACCCAGAAACACACATGCACGGTCTGTGCCTAGTGAAAGAGCTGTCAGGTTCTTACAGTCCTTGTCCGTTGGGTTACCAGTACATTAGCTTATAGTTATATTAGTAGTTCCTTGGTTTAGTAGCATTTTTGAGTTAGAGCACAGGGTTTTGGTGTTGATTACACATAGGTTGCGTACCCATGAGCCAGGGTCGTAACAATTGGGGGCTCGTCCGGGATCTTTTACCCCTAGCACTTTGTTTGGTGATTTTTTTTTGTGTTGCACGGGGTGTCATCATATTATGGTTTGGGTGGTGTTCGTTACACATGGTGTAATGTGGGGGCTGAGCCATTTTCATCAAACAGGTGAGTATGCCGTATTTGTTTGTAATTTGATGTGACTACTTATGCTGTTAAAATATATAGTTTAGTAGGCACCACATGTAGATAGGGATATTATTTTCTGGTTGTTGGTTAGCGTCCGGTGCACCGCGTACTCCTGGGGCGGTCAATGAAATGATTGTATATGATCTTTGACTGGTAGCAGGTGTGGTTGAAGAAAGTTAGGTCTACAGGGCATTAGTTTAAGGGTAGGTAGGTTAGGGCGGCCAGGAAACACAGGTAGTGTGGTAGGGCTTGATTTAGTGTTTCTTAGGGTAGACCGGGGTTTTCTGCAGTTTAGACGTAGAAGCATATGTGGTCACATCAGGTTAGAAGGCGCACCTGTTTGGAATATTTTGTTGGATTTATTTTGTTTGTTTAAGTGTTTGGTGAGCATACCTGGTAGCACCTAACACCCTGCGTTTATGACACGTCTATTTAGGGTGGGTGTGTTTTTAAAAAAAAAAAATTGTTTGTTTGTGCAACCTGGAAAGGTGCGCTCCGTAGAGCTCACATTTCCACCGCGTCCCTTTATGGTTGTTATTATTGGCATTAGCATTCTTCATGGTTCTTCAGTGGTTCTTCGTGGTTCTTCAGTGGTTCTTTAGTGGTTTTTCAGTGGTTCTTTGGTGGTTCTTCGTGGTTTGTTAGTGGTTCTTAGTGACTGTAGGGTAAAGTGAGTAGCTTGTGGTGACTGGTACAGTAACGATGGCTACCATTAAGGATTTTGTTGAGAACCCCTCTGACGAGATGTTGGGAAGGTTTTCCAAAGAGCAGCTTCTGAAGCTTGCTGTGCACTACAATGTGGAGCTTACTGCCAGTGAGAAGCGGTTAAAAACGACTGCCTTGGGGACTTTGAGGGCTATACTCATTGAGGAGCAGGTGATTGTGGCAACGGTGGATGAGCTTCTTTTGTCTGAGGTGTCTCCACAACTCTCTGGCGTGGCGGAAGGTGTTGCCATCGATTGGGGGCCTAGGGAGTTGGCATTTAGGGAAAAGCAGCTACAACAAGAGCGTGAGTTTAAGGAAAAACAGCTACAACAAGAGGAGAGGAGAGATGAGAGAGAGCGGGAGCTTAAGGAAAAACAGCTACAACAAGAGGAGAGGAGAGAGGAGAGAGAGCACGATCGTGCAATGAAGGAGCTTGCATTTAAGCATGCTGCCTTGCAGGCGGGTTCTCTGCATCCAGAGTCACGTTCCGGGTTTGATGTAGGCAGGAATATTAGGATGGTGCCACCATTCTTTGAGAAAGACGTGGAAAGATATTTTCCCCTTTTTGAACGGGTGGCAACCACATTGAAGTGGCCTGATACCGCCTGGACACTGCTGCTGCAATGTGTTTTGGTTGGTAGGGCACAAGAAGCCTACACTGCTCTGTCCCTTGAACAAAGCGCTGATTATGAGCTGGTTAAAGCTTCCATATTGAGGGCTTATGAGTTGGTCCCCGAGGCCTATCGTCAGCATTTTAGAGGTTATCGTAGGCAGGAGGGGCAGTCTTATGTTGAATTTGGAAAAGAGAAGGAGAACCTGTTTGACCGGTGGTGCACCTCGCAAAAAGCAGAGTCAAGGGAGCAGCTCAGACAGTTGGTTCTCCTAGAGGAATTTAAGAGGTGTGTTCCTGATAACGTTTCCACACATCTAAATGAGCATAAGGTATCGAAGATAGCCGACGCTGCTGTCTTGGCTGATGAGTTTGTGTTAACACACAAATCTGTCTTTGTAGAGGAGGGCCGTGTGGAGTCCAGGGGTAGTAGGCGTCCTTCTCAGGGGAGCCGGTTCCCGGCACCCGTGTCTGCTGGTCGGTTTACTTCGACTCCTAGGCAAGGTGGCTCTGCTAGTGCATTCCCAGAGGGGGTTATCTGTTTTTACTGTAAGGAGCCTGGTCATATCGTTGCTGGATGCCCTGTGCTTAAGCAGAAAAATGTAAAAACGGTGGCTCTGGTAGAAATCATAGACAGGACACCTATGCCGACATTAGAGGGTGGGGTGCGAAGTATCAAAGGTGCAGACAGGGAGCTAGAGGGCTCCTCAACATTTAGGATGGATGGATTTGTTTCACTGGTTGGTGAATTAGGATCAAGGCAGGCTATTACAATATGGAGAGATACAGGAGCTTTCCAGTCTCTCATTCTGGATGGGATTTTGCCATTTTCGGAAGATTCTTCATTGCATTCCGGTGCCATTGTTCAGGGCTTTGGAGGAGGCTTTGTGAATACTCCTTTGCATGAGGTCTCGCTAAACTCTCCCTTAGTATCAGGCAATGTTGTCGTAGGAGTGTGTTCTCACATTCCCATAAAGGGGGTGTCCTTCATTCTAGGGAACGATTTGGCCGGTGGCAAGGTGCTGGCTACTCCAGTTGTAATTCCCGTCCCTGTAGTTTCTGAGGTTCCTGATGAGCTCGCACAGAAGCATCCAGGAGTGTTTCCTGTGTGTGCGGTAACACGCGCAATGTCAAAGGTCAAATGTGACACCCATGAGGTTGTTAACTTAGATGGTGATATGACACTTAGTGACACGTTCTTTGTTGAGTTGAAAAGTGGCCCTGATGAGGGGTTTGGTAAGGTGATTCCGTCTCATGAGCAGTTGGTACTAGAGCAAAACAAGGATGTCTCCTTGTCGTCCCTCTTTGAAGAGGCGGTTTTAGAGGATGAAATGGTAGATACGTCTCAAGGATACTTTGTTAGCAATGACGTGCTCATGAGAAAGTGGACACCACCTAACCTGTCCAGTCTGGATGACTGGGGCAGTGTGTTTCAGATTGTTGTTCCAGCCGTGTATCGTCCTGATATACTGCATCTAGCACATGATCATGATCTTGCTGGTCACATGGGGGTCAGGAAGACTTATGACCGTGTGCTGAGACATTTTTGTTGGCCTGGTTTAAAGTCAGATGTGGCACAATATTGTCGCTCGTGCCATGTGTGTCAGGTGGTTGGTAAACCAAACCAGAAGATCCCTCAGGCTCCTCTGCAGCCTATCCCTGCCGTTGGGGAACCTTTTGAGCGGATCCTCATTGACTGTGTTGGTCCCCTCCCTCGAACTAAGACAGGGAACCAGTACCTTTTGACTATTATGTGTGCAGCGACCCGTTTTCCTGAAGCCATTCCTTTACGCAAGATCACAGCCCCAGCTATATCCAAAGCTCTGGTTAGGTTTTTTTCGACTTTTGGTCTACCAAAGGTCATTCAATCAGATCAAGGGTCTAACTTCATGTCCCGTCTCTTTGCTCAGGTCCTCCAGCAGTTGTCTATCCAGCATTGCCCTTCCTCTGCCTATCATCCAGAGTCCCAGGGGGCGCTGGAGAGATTTCACCAGACTATCAAAACAATGCTGCGGGCATATTGTACAGTTCGACAAAGACTGGGATGATGGAATTCCTTTGCTTCTGTTTGCTGCTAGGGAGGTAACCCAGGAGTCTCTTGGATTCAGCCCGGCTGAGCTGGTGTTCGGCCACACAGTGAGGGGTTCTTTGAAACTGCTGAAGGAAAAGTGGTTGGCTGACCAGACTCCTTCCTCTACTAATTTGTTGGACTATGTGTGTGACTTCAGGCTTAAGCTTAGTAGAGCATGTGAACTAGCGAAAGAGAACCTAAAGGTAGCCCAAGGAAAAATGAAGGTGTGGTATGATAGGCGGGCCCGACATAGGGTGTTCTCACCGGGAGACAAGGTGTTGGTTCTCTCGCCTATTCTTGGGTCTGCATTACAGGCTAAATACAGTGGGCCATACTACATTGAGCGCAAAGTTGGTGAGGTCGACTACATTTACATTTACATTTAGTCATTTAGCTGACGCTTTTATCCAAAGCGACTTACAAGTTCTGTGCGACAAGACAGCAAGAAGGGTATAACTCTATCAGCTGAGTAACAATGTTCATCAAAGTGTTGCGTGTTACAGTGTAGGTTAGTTTATTAGGACAAGTGCATGACAGTAAGGTTAGTCGGGGTTAGATTTTTTTTTTTTTTTTTTTTTTTTTTTTTTTTTATCATTTCAGATAATGGTTGAAGAAGTGAGTCTTTAGTCGACGGCGAAAGATTGGGCGGGATTCGGCTGTCCTAACTGGTATGGGTAGTTCATTCCACCATTGTGGGGCAAGGACTGAGAATAGGCGGCTTCTCTTTGATGACCCTCCGGGAGCTTGGATAGGAGTAGATCTGAGGCGGCCAGAAGATGCAGAGCGTAGGGGTCTTGAGGGTGTGTAGTTAGAGACCATTGACCGGAGGTAGGCGGGAGCGGTTCCCTTTGCCGCACGGTATGCTAGGTCGAGGGCCTTGAAGCGGATACGTGCAGCAATGGGGAGCCAGTGCAGGTCCCTAAGAAGTGGGGTGACATGGGCCGACTTTGTTAGGTTTGAGATCAGGCGGGCCGCTGCGTTTTGAATGAGTTGAAGAGGCTTGGTGGCAGTGGCCGGGAGGCCAGCTAGCAGTGCGTTGCAGTAGTCGAGGCGGGAGATGACTGTTGATTGGACGAGGAGTTGGGTGGCTTCTTTTGTCAGGAATGGGCGTATCCTTCTGACGTTGCTCAGGAGGAATCTGCAGGTTCTGGTTGTCGCTGTGATGTGAGCAGAGAAGTTCAACTGGTCGTCGAGGACAACACCAAGGTTCTTGGCGGTCGGGGACGCGGTCACAGCTGCATTCTCGACTGTGATGGAGAGGTCGGTCAGGGGGGAGGATTTGGCCGGCAGGTGGAGCAATTCTGTTTTGCTTAGGTTCAGTTTGAGGTGGTTGGTCGTCATCCAGGCGGAGATGTCGGACAGACAGGCCGAGATCCGCTCAGAGACGTGGATATCTGAGGGAGGGAAGGAGAGGAAGAGTTGAGTATCATCGGCATAACAATGATATGAGAAGCCATGAGACGTGATAATGTTACCCAGTGATTTAGTGTAGAGGGAGAAGAGAAGGGGTCCTAGGACCGAGCCCTGGGGGACACCCGTCCGGAGGGGGCGGGTGGCCGACAGAGTCCCTCTCCATGACACTTGGTAGGAGCGGTCATTGAGGTATGATGTCAGCCATGTCAGCGCAGATCCAGCCACTCCCATTCCTGCGAGGGCCGCGAGGAGGATCTGATGGTTGACTGTGTCGAAGGCTGCAGATAGATCTAGGAGAATCAGGACAGAGGAGAGGCCTTTCGCTTTTGCTAAGTGAAGTGCCTCTGTGACCGCAATGAGGGCCGTTTCTGTGGAGTGGCCAGTCCGGAAGCCAGACTGATTGGGGTCTAGGAGGTCATTCTGTAAGAGATAAGCAGTAAGTTGGTTGGATACAGCACGTTCAAGTGTTTTAGAAAGGAAGGAGAGAAGAGAGACAGGACGATAGTTGGCTATGACGGTGGGGTTCAGGGTTGGTTTTTTTATGAGGGGCGTGACTCTGGCTTGTTTTAGGGAGGTGGGGACCACCCCCGAGTTGAGTGAGGAGTTGATGGTTGCAGTTAGGAATGGGAGGATGTCCGGTGCTATGGTCTGGAGGAGTGGGGAGGGTAGCTGGTCCAGCTGGCATGTAGTCGGACGGTTCGACGTTACCAGTGTCAGGGTCTCGGCTTCTGTAATGGGAGAGAAAGATGACAGAGTGAAGGATGAGGTTCTCGATTCAGCGTTTGGAATGGGTGGGGGTTGGGAGAAGGAGCTGCGGATGTTCTCCACTTTTTCCTCAAAGAAGATCGCAAAGTCTTCGGCAGAAAAAGATGAGGGAGGAGGAGGTGGGGGGGGGAGTGAGGAGGGAGGACATGGTAGCATGCAGTTTGCGAAGATTCTTGGCAGAGGCCTCGATCCTATGGTGAAAGAAAGAAGCTTTGGCATTAGTAATGGTTTTGGAGATTGTTAACAAGAGGTTGTGATATGTGTCGATGTCAGCAGTGAGGCGTGACTTTCTATACTTCCTCTCAGCCGCTCTCAGGACCTGTCTTTGTTCTCTCACTGCATCCGTCAGCCATGGACTGGGTGGGGAACGGCGGGCAGGTTTCTCAACGAGGGGACAGAGCTTGTCGAAGGAGGTTGCAAGGGCTGAGAGGAGGGTGGAGGTTTCCATCTCTGTGGGGAGAGCAGAGAAGGTGTCACTCAAAGGTAGAGCGGATAATATGTCAGAGGAGAGGGTGGAGGGGGATAGGGAGGGCAGGTTGCGTCTGAGTGAGACGGTTTGAGTTGGGGTGAAGACTTTTCGGTTAAGCATGAGAGTTAGTGAGAAGGATATGAAGGAATGGTCAGATACATGTAGGGGAGTTACCGTGGTGTTAATGATGCTGGAGTTACGGGAAAATATGAGATCCAAGGAGTTGCCTGCTTTGTGGGTGGGAGGCATGGCAGTGGGAGTCAGGTCAAATTGTTGTAGGAGGGAGACCACTGGGACCGACTGAGATGAGTCAGGCAGGTTGAAGTCGCCCAATAGAAGGAGCGGGGTACCATCTTCCGGTAAGGAGCTTAGAAGCATGTCCAGCTCATCTGTGAAGTGATCGAGGGGACCTGGAGGGCGATAGAGTGTAACAATGGTGAGATTGAAAGGATTAGAGACAGATACTGCATGATATTCGAGGGAGGAGAGTGACAGTTCTGGGAGTTGCGTTAGGTTTGTAGCCCATGAAGGAGATGTCATGAGGCCAGTGCCTCCACCCCGTCTGGAGGGTCGAGGTGTGTGAGTGAAGTTATAGTTTGTAGATAATGCTGCAGGTGTTGACGAGTTATTGGGGGTTATCCAGGTCTCAGTTAGAGCCAGGAGCTGCAGATTTAGACTATGGGCGTAGGCAGTAATGAAGTCAGCTTTCTTGACTGCTGATTGACAATTCCATAAGCCTCCCTGTACTGTGACAGGTGTATTAGTGGCTGTAGGAGGGTAGGAGAGATTAGCCGGGTTGCTAGCAAACTGGCGTGGATGGGTTGATTCTGTTCTTGAGGAGCAGATTGTGGATATAATTATGAGGCACATTGTGATGTCAAGAGTGGTAGGAGGGAGTTGAAGGGGGTAGGGAGGAAGCGAGATAGTAGGGAAATAGCAGTGTGGGAGGGAAATATGGGATTATGGTGTACTTAGCACTGGGTGGATCGGTGGATCCCTCTGTGGAGAACTCCAGGAAAACTCCTCCTCTTTGTCCCTCTTCGTTTCTCGACGAGGTCGACTACTTGATTAAAACTCCCGACCGCAGGCGCAAGAGTAGATTATGTCACGTCAATATGTTGAAGGCGTACAATGATAGGGCTCAGATTGACCAGTCAGGGGTCAAGCCTGTGGCTGTTCTAACAGTTTCTGCATCTCCTATTGTAGCCGACTGTTCTGTGTCGAAGGAGATTTCTCAGGGCCGGTTGCCAAACACCCAGATACTAGGTGACTTGGACTCACACCTGTCGTACTTACCACTTCCTGAGCGTACGGATGTGGTGCGCCTACTTAGACAGCATACACGTTTGTTTTCTGATGTCCCTAGTCGTACTAATATACTCGAGCATGACATTGATGTTGGTAGTGCAGGGCCAATTAAGCAACATGCCTATAGGGTGAATCCGGAAAAACGAAGGATCTTGAGTAAGGAAGTAGACTATATGGTGAGACATGGCATTGCGGAGCCCAGTTCTAGTGCGTGGAGCTCCCCCTGCCTGCTTGTTGATAAGCCAGACTGCACTCATCGGTTCTGTACTGATTTCCGTAAAGTTAATGCAGTAACCAAGCCGGACTCGTACCCTCTGCCTCGGATGGACGACTGTATCGATCGGGTGGGTTCAGCAGCCTTTGTAAGTAAATTGGATTTGCTAAAGGGATACTGGCAGGTTCCGCTTACTCCGCGAGCACGTGAGATATCCGCTTTTGTCACACCAGAGAGTTTCTGCCAGTATACAGTGATGGCCTTTGGCATGCGAAATGCCCCAGCGACGTTTCAGCGGCTAGTGAACAAGGTCCTGGGCGGGGTAGCGTTCTGTGAGGCATATCTGGATGACCTGGTTATCCACAGTTCCTCTTGGTCACAACATGTGGAGCATCTGGCCGAAGTGTTCAAGCGGTTGGGTGATGCTAACTTGACAGTTAACCTTGCGAAATGTGAATTTGGACAGGCCACGGTTACCTACCTGGGTAAGGTGGTTGGACGTGGGCATGTGTGCCCCGTTACAGCTAAGGTGGAGGCTATAGTGGGCTTCCCTGCTCCCATCACCAGGCGGGAGTTAAAGCGCTTCCTAGGTATGGCAGGGTACTATAGGAGTTTCTGTAGGAACTTTGCTTCTGTTGTTGCCCCTTTGACCAATCTGCTCAGTCCTAAGGTACCTTTTGTGTGGACTGAGACTTGTCAACAGTCTTTTGAGAGCATCAAGGGTATTCTGATTAGCGCTCCCGTTCTGTCAGCTCCCGATTTTCAACTGCCATTCAAGTTGGCAGTGGATGCTAGTGACCTCGGTGCTGGAGCCGTCCTCCTGCAAGAGGATGCATTAGAGGTGGAGCACCCAGTGTGCTACTTTTCTAAAAAGTTTGACAGGCATCAACTGCACTACTCTACTATAGAGAAGGAGGCGCTCGCTTTGGTTCTTGCCTTGAACCATTTTGATGTTTACGTGGGATCCTCCAGTTTACCCCTTGTTGTGTATACAGACCATAACCCTTTGGTTTTTCTTCGCAGCATGGTGAATTCGAATCATCGTTTGATGCGATGGAGTTTGTTCCTCCAGGCGTATAACTTGGATATTCGCCACATTCGTGGGAGGGACAACGTGCTAGCAGACGCCCTCTCACGATCGTAGTACCGGTGTTTGTGGTACCCGTTATCGCTGTTGTGGTAGAGGCCCTGACAACTAAGGGGTCACAGTTGTTTTTGTTTTGTTTATGGGTTGTTGTGTAGTGGTTGCCTCTTGGGCAACCAGTTTGGTGGGGGAGGTGTTATGTACTAGAGGCCTGGTCACTCCTGTGTCACCAGGGCAGGCAGGTGAGGGCTGCCAATTAGCCAATTAGTGCTGATTGGTTACCTGCTGGGGAGCTTCAAAGGCAGACCCAGAAACACACATGCACGGTCTGTGCCTAGTGAAAGAGCTGTCAGGTTCTTACAGTCCTTGTCCGTTGGGTTACCAGTACATTAGCTTATAGTTATATTAGTAGTTCCTTGGTTTAGTAGCATTTTTGAGTTAGAGCACAGGGTTTTGGTGTTGATTACACATAGGTTGCGTACCCATGAGCCAGGGTCGTAACAGTGTGTGTGTGTGTGTGTGTGTGTGTGTGTGTGTGTGTGTGTGTGTGTGTGTGTGTGTGTGTGTGTGTGTGTGTGTGTGTGTGTGTGTGTGTGTGTGCGTGTGCGTGCGTGTGTGCGTGCGTGCATGCGTGCGTTGTGTGGGTGTGCCTGTGTGTGTGTGCCTGTGTGTGTATGGCTGTGTGTGTTGGCAACTGACCCCGTTAACTACCTCGATTGATAGGGACAATATGACAGTGTTTAAAGATATGATGGCATTCATCTGTGTGTGTCTGCGTGTCTGTGTGTGTGTGTGTATGTGTGCGTCGGTGTGTGTGTGTGTGTGTCAGTCACTGGCAGGTGCGATTGTGGGTGTTAATTAAGCAGAGCTCTACAGAGTAAAGCCTTTCTTTCTCCATCCCGCACAAACTCTGGATCATGAGCCATACAGATGAACTATGCCACACAAAGAGAGAGCACATGAAACACACCTCTATAGAGCAGAGCCCTTCCTGAAACACACCTCTATATTTTCTTGGTGGACTGGCTGATGCAGCTGTATTGGATAGCAGCTGACCTGTATTACAAAATAGACAGTAAACATAATAATTGGGGATGCTCGATATTGGCTTTTTTACCGATACCGATATACCGATATTGTCCAACTCTTAATTTCCGATGCCGATATCAACTGATATCAACCGATACCGATATATGCAGGGTTTCCCCCCCAAAAAAATGAATAATTTCAGGTAATTAACATTACATATCTCTTGTTGTGGAATTAACACAACATTATGCATACTTTTGACAATAAATAAAATCAGAATTTGTTCTTACTTGCTTGCCTGGGTAAATAAAGGTTCTAGAAATGTAAAAAAAAAATTTAAAACCGATACCGATATTTTCCGATATCACATTTTAATGCCGATATCGGACATCCCTAATAATAATGTCAGTCACCATCATTTATATTTGTATTATGGCTGTCAAAATGCTTTAACTTTGGAGATTCATTAAAATTATCTAAAGCATTAAAATAAATTAATCTAGATTAAAATCTATGGAGTGAAACATCTTCAACGTTCTGAACTTTCAGCAGTATATTTGCTTGTTCGGATATAAGAAAGAGGTCTAGTTGAGGTTTTGTTGAACATTTGTATTTCACAGGAGAGAAACTGTATTCAAAGAAAGTAAGTAAAAGTAAAGTAAATATATGTTACAAGCGTCGGTCTTAAGTAGAAAAATGCAGTTTTTTATCTAGATTAATCTAGATTAATTACAGAAAATTCTGAGATTAATTCGTTAATTTTTTTTTAATCTATTGTATAGAACTACATCGTTGATGGGCTGAGGCTAGTGACGTTATGTATATCAGGGCAGACTGCTCATCCTTTATATTGTATTTACAGTCTTGTCCGACTCCTGCTAAATGTGATGATATATTAAATGTATTGTTGGCCTGTGTACAGTACTGTGAAAAAAAATCACCCCTGGGACATTAAACACACTTACAGTAGCCTATACTTAATTAAAGTTACATCTTA
Organism: Notolepis coatsorum; assembly: GCF_963971535.1. Taxonomy (NCBI): domain Eukaryota; kingdom Metazoa; phylum Chordata; class Actinopteri; order Aulopiformes; family Paralepididae; genus Notolepis; species Notolepis coatsorum. Next base: position 21,422 of record NW_028174647.1, read on the forward strand.
GGATATATTTGAGTCATGTTCTGTATACATGCATACTAACATATGAGGGCATACTTAGTGTGGTTACTTAGACTCCATGTTTACTAGCTATCAGTCTTTTTCACTTGTTAGTCAGCCAGAGTACAGATATCAAAGACCATCAGCCTGTTATTCACTTTATTTTTTTTATTACCCTGGCTTGTTTGAATTATTACCATGTAACTAGGGATGTCCGATATTATCGGCCGACCGATATTATCGGCCGATATCGGCAGTAAAATGTGATATCGGAAAATATCGGTATCGGTAAAAAAGAAAAAAAGAAATTTTTTTTTTTTTTTTTTTTAACCTTTATTTACCCAGGCAAGCAAGTAAGAACCAATTCTTATTTTATTTATTGTCAAAAGTATGCATTTTGGTTTAATTCAACAACAAGAGATATGTAATGTTAATTTTAACTTTTTTAATTATCATATTTTGCACAGATAATGCTTACATTTAGAAAGCCTTTTGAATGCATCCAGTGAAATTATTAGTTACCTGAAATTATTCCGTTTTTTTGGGGGGAAACCCTGCATATATCGGTATCGGTTGATATCGGTATCGGTATCGAAATTAAGAGTTGGACAATATCGGAATATCGGTATCGGTAAAAAAGCCAATATCGAGCATCCCTACATGTAACATAACATTACCTTGCAATCTTTAATTTTAATTATAACATAACATTACTGATAGCCAGCTAAAGTTAGCAAACCAGCAAGTAACGTCAGTCACCTTTCAAATAAGATTCACAAACCTGAAACATCATCAGTTTCATCACTGCTGGTGATGTTGTTATTGTGGTCAGCTGCTGTTACTGCTGCATTTGCATATCCATAACATTAGTTTCCAATTTGCGCGTCAGGCACTGGAATAGTGGAAACACTTCTTCATCAGGGCAGGGCAGGCTACTTTTCTGCAGCTGCTGCCTCTCTGTTGGACTCCGGTACTGCACATTACTCACAAGAAGTTTTTTATTTTCTTCTTCTTGAAAGTAGAACATTCTGGGCTTTTCAGAAAACATTCTGGGCTTGAGCCCCCAAGTAGCCACCCCCTAGCCCCGCCCCTGACCATACCACCCACACTGCTTGTTTGCTATTTCAGCACCAGGCACTGTCCACCAACTTTATTCATGTTGAGCAAGCGCCTACCTGTTATTCACTTTCAACATGGATAAAACAAAGTATAATAAGCATTCTTTAGGTGGTGGTAGTTTCTCTGTTTGGACATTATAGCTTAAATATATAGCCTAACCTATAGTCGGTCTGATATATATACTGTATATAAAAAATAATTTGACGGGCCAGATATTATTGTTGGCGGGCCAATTTCGCCCCGCGGGGCCGCCTATTGCCGACCACTGGTGTAGAGCATCAAGGTGTCATGGCAGCCTCCTCCACCTCTCTCTGTTGTTGTTGTTGTTGTAGAGCATCAAGGTGTCATGGCAGCCTCCTCCACTTCTCTCTGTTGTTGTTGTTGTAGAGCATCAAGGTGTCATGGCAGCCTCCTCCACCCACCACCCAGAACGGCTTCATCACCGGCTACAAGATCCGCCACCGGAGGACAGGTCGCCGGGGAGACCAGGAGGCCATCGAACCCAACAACTTCTGGTTCTTATTCACAGGTCAGAACCTCCTCAGAGCCTCTTTACAGATCTCCTCTGGGCCTGTTTGTGTCTGCCTCCGTCAAGACATCTGCTATCTCCCTCCTCCTCTTAGCTCCTCCTCCTCCTAGCTCCCTCCTCCTCTTAGCTCCTCCTCATCTTAGCTCCTCCTCCTCTTAGCTCCTCCTCATCTTAGCTCCCTCCTCCTCTTAGCTCCTCCTCCTCTTAGCTGCCTCATCCTCTTAGCTCCTCCTCCTCTTAGCTCCTCCTCCTCTTAGCTCCTCCTCCTATTAGCTCCCTCCACCTCTTAGCTCATCCTCCTATTAGCTCCTCCTCCTCTTAGCTCCTCCTCCTCCTAGCTCCTCCTCCTCTTAGCTCATCCTCCTTCTAGCTCATCCTCATCTTAGCTCCTCCTCCTCTTAGCTCCTCCTCCTCCTAGCTCCCTCTTCCCATTAGCTCCTCCTCCTCCTAGCGCCATCCTCCTCTTAGCTCCTCCTCCTCATATCTCCCTCCTCCTCTTAGCTCATCCTCCTCTTAGCTCCTCCTCCTCTTAGCTCCTCCTCATATTAGCTCCTCCTCCTCTTAGCTCCTCCTCCTCCTAGCTCCCTCCTCCTCTTAGCTTCTCCTCATCCTAGCTCCTTCTCCTCCTAGCTCCTCCTCCTCTTAGCTCCTCCTCATCCTAGCTACTCATCATCTTAGCTCCTCCTCCTCTTAGCTCCTCCTCATCTTAGCTCCTCCTCCTCTTAGCTCCCTCCTCCTCTTAGCTCCTCCTCATCTTAGCTCCTCCTCCTCTTAGCTCATCTTCCTCATCTTAGCTCCTCATCCTCTTAGCTCCTCCTCCTCATATTAGCTCCTCCTCCTCTTAGCTCATCCTCCTCTTAGCTCCTCCTCCTCTTAGTGCCTCCTCCTCATCTTAGCTCCTCCTCATCTTAGCTCCTCCTCATCGTAGTTCCTTCTCCTCTTAGCTCCTCCTCCTCTTAGCTCCTCCTCATCTTAGCTCCTCCTCATCTTAGCTCCTCCTCCTCTTAGCTCCTCCTCATCTTAGCTCCTCCTCAGCTTAGCTCCTCCTCATCTTAGCTCCCTCCTCCTCTTAGCTCTTCCTCCTCTTAGCTCCTCCTCCTCTTAGCTCCTCCTCCGCTTAGCTCATCCTCATCTTAGCTCCTCCTCCTCCTCTTAGCTCCTCCTCCTCTTAGCTCCTCCTCCTCTTAGCTCCTCTTCCTCCTAGCTCATCATCCTCTTAGCTCCTCCTCCTCCTCTTAGCTCCTCCTCCTCTTAGCTCCTCCTCCTCTTAGCTCCTCCTCATCTTAGCTCCTCCTCATCTTAGCTCCTCCTCCTCTTAGCTCCATCCTCCTCTTAGCTCCTCCTCCTCTTAGCTACTCCTCCTCATCTTAGCTCCTCCTCCTCTTAGCTCCTCCTCCTCCTAGCTCCTCCTCATCTTAGCTCCTCATCTTAGCCCCTCCTCCTCTTAGCTCCTCCTCCTCTTAGCTCCTCCTCCTCCTAGCTACCTCCTCCTCCTAGCTCCTCCTCATCTTAGCTCCTCATCTTAGCCCCTCCTCCTCTTAGCTCCTCCTCCTCTTAGCTCCTCCTCCTCCTAGCTACCTCCTCCTCTTAGCTCCTCCTCATCTTAGCTCCTCCTCCTCTTAGCTCCCTCATCCTCTTAGCTCCTCCTCATCTTAGCTCCTCCTCCTCTTAGCTCATCCTCATCTTAGCTCCTCCTCCTCTTAGCTCCTCCTCCTCCTAGCTCCTCCTCTTAGCTACCTCCTCATCTTAGCTCCTCCTCATCTTAGCTCCTCCTCCTCTTAGCTCCCTCCTCCTCTTAGCTCCTCCTCCTCCTAGCTCCCTCATCCTATTAGCTCCTCCTCATCTTAGCTCCTCCTCCTCTTAGCTCCCTCCTCCTCTTAGCTCCTCCTCCTCTTAGCTCCTCCTCCTCCTAGCTCCCTCCTCATCTTAGCTCCTCCTCATCCTAGCTCCCTCCTCCTATTAGCTCCTCCTCCTCTTAGCTCCTCCTCCTCTTAGCTCCTCCTCCTCTTAGCTCCCTCCTCCTCTTAGCTCCTCCTCCTCTTAGCTCATCCTCATCTTATCTCCCTCCTCATCTTAGCTCCTCCTCCTCCTAGCTCCATCCTCATCTTAGCTCCTCCTCCTCCTAGCTCCCTCCTCCTCTTAGCTCCTCCTCCCCTTAGCTCCTCCTCCTCCTAGTTCCCTCATCCTATTAGCTCCCTCCTCCTCTTAGCTCCTCCTCCTCTTAGCTCCCTCCTCCTCTTAGCCCCTCCTCCTCTTAGCTCCTCCTCCTATTAGCTCCTCATCATCTTAGCTCCTCCTCCTCTTAGCTCCTCATCATCTTAGCTCCTTCTCATCTTAGCTCCTCCTCCTATTAGCTCCTCCTCCTATTAGCTCATCCTCCTCATATCTCCCTCCTCCTCTTAGCTCCCTCCTCTTAGCTCCTCCTCCTCTTAGCTCCTCCTCCTCTTAGCTCCTCCTCCTCCTAGCTCCCTCCTCATATTAGCTCCTCCTCCTCCTAGATCCATCCTCCTCTTAGCTCCTCCTCCTCATATATCCCTCCTCCTCTTAGCTCCTCCTCCTCTTAGCTCCTCATCTTCTTAGCTCCTCCTCATATTAGCTCATCCTCCTCTTAGCTCCTCCTCCTCCTAGCTCCCTCATCCTCTTAGCTTCTCCTCCTCCTAGCTCCTCCTCCTCTTAGCTCCTCCTCCTCCTAGCTACTCCTCCTCTTAGATCCTCCTCCTCTTAGCTCCTCCTCATCTTAGCTCCTTCTCCTCCTAGCTCCTCCTCCTCTTAGCTCCTCCTCCTCCTAGCTACTCCTCCTCTTAGCTCCTCCTCCTCTTAGCTCATCCTCATCTTAGCTCCTCCTCCTCTTAGCTCCCTCCTCATATTAGCTCCTCCTCCTCTTAGCTCCTCCTCCTCTTAGCTCATCTTCCTCCTCTTAGCTCATCATCCTCTTAGCTCCTCCTCCTCATATTAGCTCCTCCTCCTCTTAGCTCATCCTCCTCTTAGCTCCTCCTCCTCTTAGTGCATCCTCCTCATCGTAGCTCTTCCTCATCTTAGCTCCTCCTCATCGTAGCTCCTCCTACTCTTAGCTCCTCCTCCTCTTAGCTCCTCCTCATCTTAGCTCCCTCCTCCTCTTAGCTCATCCTCCTCTTAGCTCCTCCTCCTCTTAGTGCCTCCTCCTCATCTTAGCTCCTCCTCCTCTTAGCCCCTCCTCCTCTTAGCTCCTCCTCATCTTAGCTCCCTCCTCCTCTTAGCTCTTCCTCCTCTTAGCTCCTCCTCCTCTTAGCTCCTCCTCCTCTTAGCTCATCCTCATCTTAGCTCCTCCTCCTCCTCTTAGCTCCTCCTCCTCTTAGCTCCTCTTACTCCTAGCTCCTCATCCTCTTAGCTCCTCCTCCTCATCTTAGCCCCTCCTCCTCTTAGCTCATCCTCCTCTTAGCTCCTCATCCTCTTAGCTCCTCCTCCTCTTAGATCCTCCTCCTCTTAGCTTCTCATCATCTTAGCTCCTCCTCATCTTAGCTCCTCCTCATCTTAGCTCCTCCTCCTCTTAGCTCCTCCTCCTCTTAGCTCATCCTCCTCTTAGCTACTCCTCCTCATCTTAGCTCCTCCTCCTCTTAGCTCCTCCTCCTCCTAGCTCCTCCTCATCTTAGCTCCTCATCTTAGCCCCTCCTATTAGCTCCTCCTCCTCTTAGCTCCTCCTCCTCCTAGCTACCTCCTCCTCTTAGCTCCTCCTCATCCTAGCTCCTCCTCATCTTAGCTCCTCCTCCTCTTAGCTCCCTCCTCCTCTTAGCTCCTCCTCATCTTAGCTCCTCCTCCTCTTAGCTCCTCCTCCTCTTAGCTCCCTCCTCCTCTTAGCTCCTCCTCTTCCTAGCTCCCTCCTCCTATTAGCTCCTCCTCCCCTTAGCTCCCTCCTCATCTTAGCTCCTCCTCCTCCTAGCTCCCTCCTCCTCTTAGCTCCTCCTCCCCTTAGCTCCTCCTCCTCCTAGTTCCCTCCTCCTCTTAGCTCCTCCTCCTCTTAGCTCCCTCCTCCTCTTAGCTCCTCCTCTTCCTAGCTCCCTCCTCCTATTAGCTCCTCCTCCTCTTAGCTCCCTCCTCATCTTAGCTCCTCCTCCTCCTAGCTCCCTCCTCCTCTTAGCTCCTCCTCCCCTTAGCTCCTCCTCCTCCTAGTTCCCTCCTCCTCTTAGCTCCTCCTCCTCTTAGCTCACTCCTCCTCTTAGCTCCTCCTCATCTTAGCTCCTCCTCATCTTAGCTCCTCCTCCTATTAGCTCCTCCTCCTCCTATCCACTCCTCATCTTAGCTCCCTCCTCCTCTTAGCTCCTCCTCCTCTTAGCTCCTCCTCCTCTTAGCTCCTCCTCATATTAGCTCCTCATCATCTTAGCTCCTCCTCCTCTTAGCTCCTCATCCTCTTAGCTCCTTCTCATCTTAGCTCCTCCTCCTATTAGCTCCTCCTCCTATTAGCTCCCTCCTCTTAGCTCCTCCTCCTCTTAGCTCCTCCTCCTCTTAGCTCATCATCCTATTAGCTCCTCCTCCTCTTAGCTCCTCCTCCTCTTAGCTCCTCATCCTCTTAGCTCCTTCTCATCTTAGCTCCTCCTCCTATCTCCCTCCTCCTCTTAGCTCCCTCCTCTTAGCTCCTCCTCCTCTTAGCTCCTCCTCCTCTTAGCTCCCTCCTCTTAGCTCCTCATCCTCTTAGCTCATCCTCCTATTAGCTCCTCCTCCTATTAGCTCCTCCTCCTCCTATATCCCTCCTCATCTTAGCTCCCTCCTCTTAGCTCCTCCTCCTCTTAGCTCCTCCTCCTCTTAGCTCCTCCTCATCTTAGCTCATCCTCCTCCTATCTCCCTCCTCCTCTTAGCTCCCTCCTCTTAGCTCCTCCTCCTCTTAGCTCCTCCTCCTCTTAGCTCCTCCTCCTCTTAGCTCCCTCCTCCTCTTAGCTCCCTCCTCCTCTTAGCTCCTCCTCCTCTTAGCTCCTCCTCCTCCTAGCTCCCTCATCCTCCTAGCTCCCTCCTCATCTTAGCTCCTCCTCCTCCTCTTAGCTCCTCCTCCTCCTATCTCCCTCCTCCTCTTAGTTCCTCCTCCTCTTAGCTCCCTCCTCCTCCTAGCTCCCTCCTCCTCTTAGCTCCTCCTCCTCTTAGCTCCCTCCTCCTATTAGCTCCTCCTCCTCTTAGCTCCCTCCTCCTCTTAGCTCCTCCTCCTCTTAGCTCCTCCTCCTCCTAGCTATATCCTCCTATTAGCTCCTCCTCCCCTCTTCCATGATATCCTCTCTTGTCTCCTCTCATCCCATCCTCCCTCATCTCTCCTCCTCGCCTCTCCCTTCTTAGCTCATCCCCTGCTTCTCTCTCCTAAGTATAAAATAGAAGTCAAGTACGTAGACAAAAAGTTTTCAATATATACATATATACAATGTACATATATATGTACATATATACATATAAATGTATCTAATTTCACTTGCCTTGTGTAAGTTAACAATCAAGTAATCTTCTATGCACAAACATGCCCCCCCTCCACACACACACACACACACACACACACACACACACACACACACACACACACACACACACACACACACACACACACACACACACACACAAACACACACACACACACACACACACCACACACGCACACACACACACACACACACGCATGCACAACAATGGTGATTGTCAGTGGCTTCAGCTTATGGACGTACAGCAGACTTTATTAAATAAATACATATTTATTAAAGTAATTATCTGTGAGTTCTCCGGAGGTATGGCACTCTACTTCACACTCACACATGAAACGAATATTATATGATTCAATATAAAATATTAACTGTACTAGGTATATAACAGGAACTGATCTGCCCACAGCCACACATCACTACAAAGAGTAGTTTCACTTTAATGTCATGTGTCGCTTTAATGTCACCTTGTCGCTTTGCTGTCAAACCTAAATAGACCTTACCTCAGTCAGAAGGTGCTCCAACATTAATAAATGCAATTACTCGTGTATATTGGGCATGGCTATCATACGGGAAAGAATAGGTCTGAGGCACCAAATCTCTCACCGATTTCTATGTCCTGATCCACTCCGAGGCGGAAGACACTGGAGTGGAATACAACTGATATCCCCAGTTCAAAAGGTAGGCGATAGTGCCACCTGGCGGGATTTGATCGTCATTGCAATTCCAATGTAGGCAGCTGTGCCAGTGAGACACAGGCAGCTCCGAGCGATTGTCTAGAACGGGGATCAAAGGAAAAAGATCAAAGGATCCAAAACAAGTATAGTCGTTTTTGCCGCTCAAGCGTTGGCGACGAAACACGAGTATACTCGTTTTTGGCGCCCAGTGAGTTAAGCCCGAGCGGTTCGGTACTGGTACGAGATTGATATCACGCCATAAATAGATCAATAATTTTTTTTCAAATGTAGCCAAGAGTGAAGACCCTAACCCTGTCAAAACCGCAGTCAATGTGTATATTTTCAGCACTACGTTTGTTTACCAATGATTTGAAGTGTTATTAGTGAAATTATGAGTTGATAAATATCTTGGCGCATCCCGCCGGAAACCTGATGAATTAGACGAAGTAAAGAAGCTGGCATACGTGGTGTAGTATTTTGAAAGAAGAGACCCAGGGCTTTCAAATTTCATAAAACTACACTTCCCAGCCCCTGTCAATCATGTGACTTCCAGAGTGAATGTTTTATTTTTTTTCATTATTTTCAGGATTGTCTCTCACGGTCGAACAAACCTGAACGTTAATGCCATAAAATGGAACGTAGTTAGTTTCTTCAGCTTTCTATGAATGTCTAGCAAAAAAATGCATTGCAATCTGATGAAAAATGGCTGACACAAACACGATGAAAGATATTTACATTGTAAAAAAGTAACCGTACTTACAGTAGATTTCATTCATGTTTTTTGCTGCCCTGTCATGGGCGCCTGGTGGTACTAAATCCAGATGGAACTCTGCCATTGGAAAGGGGAGATTTGTCCCGATCCATATATAAGTGACTTGGCCATAATAAGGTAATTTATAGGCCTGATATTCTATTCTATATTCATATTTCAAATTGCATGTGTGTACGGATGGCACAATTCCGTACTATATATAGCCTACCCCTGTAAATCATCTGCCCTTTATTAATTTGCTTAGGTTTTTTGTACACGTGATCTCAGAAGGTGCTGAATGAGAATTATTCACGTCTGGTCAATGTTAGCATGGTGTTATTCACTGTCAAAAAAAAAATCTCTTTGGTTCATTACAATTTACTCAAGCCTAGTAACAGACACAATATTTCTGACACTGGGAATACATTCCCTGAGATCCATAGATGTCCCTAGATACCAAGAACATGCAAATGGACCTTGTAGAAGTGGAGCAATCTTCCATTTACTTAGGTATGTACTTTTAGGCAAATTATTTATGAAAATATGGCTAGGGGTTAAGAGTTTAACCTACATATGACCCTGTGTGCCTGTACCTGTGTGTGTTAGTGTGTGTGCATGCATTTGTTTGAATTTGTGTGTGTCGTGTGTATGTGCATGTTGCATGCATTTGTGTGTGTGTGTGTGTGTCTGTGTGCGTGTGTGCATGCATTTGTATCTGTGTGTGTGTCTGTGTGTATGTGTGAATGTGTGTGCATGCATCTGTCTGTGTGTGTGTGTGTGTGTTGTGTGTGCATTGCATTTGTATGAGTGTTTGTGTGTGTGTGTGTGTGTGTGTTGTGTGTGTGTGTGTGTGTGTGTGTGTGTGTGTGTGTGTGTGTGTGTCGTGTGCTGTGCGCTGCGCGCGTGCGTGCGTGCGTGCGTGCGTGTGTGTGTGCGTGCGTGCGTTGTGTCGTGTGTGTGTGTGAGTGTGTGTGTGTGTGTGGTGTGTGTGTGTGTAGACAGTGACACGTGATTCATTTAAACGCCAGCGGTTCTTCTTCTGAGCGACAGCAGCTCGGACCTGAAAATGATTTCCTTTTCATTATATTCAGAGATGACTATCTTGTATCCTGCTTCCTACGGGGATTAATTTCACCACAATGTGCTGTGTGTGTGTTCAGAAGTGCAATATTGTGTTTTATTTGTGGTACATCGGTGTACCTGTGAAGGTGCATGTGTGTGTGTGTTAGAGAGAGAGACGGAGAGAGAGAGAGAGAGAGAGAGAGACGGACGTGACCTTCGCTGTGATTCTGTTCCTCGTTCCTGTTTACCTCCAGGCACACCCCCCCCCCCCCCCCCCCCTGCTTTCCATTCTGACCCAGAATGCATCTGATCCTCAATCTTAAGGTGTTCGTGTTGTGCCTTCACTCGCCTCCACCTGCAGGACGTGTCCTTAACGTGGCATAAATTACCGTCT
>NW_028174646.1:0-1000 GCF_963971535.1 Notolepis coatsorum
TGCAGTAGTGTGTGTGTGGGGCGGCGTTGTTCAAAAGTTGAACGTGTGGACCAGATTGACTCGACACGTTAAAAAAGTGTATCGTTAATGAACTGTAACCGATATTTATATAATATCGTCATATCGCCCAGCCCTACTACACACCAGTATTTTCTGCAGAAGGAATATAGGAGCCACAGAGAATAAGAGAATAGAGAGAATAAGAGGACAGCATAAGAGAATAAGATTCAGCATCACTCTTTAGCAGTGAAATTGTGTGTGTGTGCGCACGTGTGTACACATACTGTATGTACACGACACGTGCATATGTCCATGCATGTTTGTTCGTGCATGTGTGTGTGTGTATGCGCAAGCGTGTGTGTGTGTGTGTGTGTGTGTGTGTGTGTGTGTGTGTGTGTGTGTGTGTGTGTGTGTGCGTGCAGCAGCCGCATGGCGCTCGAGGTGAGAACATGAAGCGTTATCTATCTCCTTGACAGGAAGGTCATCTAGAGAGAGAGAACGAGGAAGAGAGAGATGAAGAAAACGGTGAAACCAGAAGAATGGGGGTGTGGGGTACTGTAAGGTGAAGGAGAGAGGAGGAATAAGGAGGAGGAGGCGATGGTTATTATACTTTTCCCTCCATAACCATTCACATCCTCATTGTGCCAGATGAGAGAGAGAGAGAGAGAGATGGAGAGAGACGGACAGCAAGTGTGATTTATCTTTTATCGAGGGCTCATCATCTCTCATTATCCCTGCCGGACAAGGCATTGTGCTGTACTGTGTAGACTCATGTCCCTGTATGTACTTTGTATTATACAGAGTTTCAAGGACAGAGGATACAAAAGGTACTGTATGGAGGGAGTCTGCGTGTGCCTTGTACATGTGCTGTGGGTGGAAACCTCAGGCTCTACCACAATACCATGCAACTTTCTATTCTTAAAATGGACTTCATGTGGACTTATCCAAAAGCGCTTTACACGTATGCCTCACGTTCACTTACACATCCGCACACCGACGG
>NW_028174645.1:0-19113 GCF_963971535.1 Notolepis coatsorum
AGTCCGGTTCACAGTTATTGTTTGTAATGTAGAAGTGGGAGTTATGTCACCGGGGGTTGGGGGGGGGGGGGGGGGGGGGGGGGGGGGCAGGGTGATGGCTGAGCAGCCGGAGTGAGGAGACGTGTCGGGACTCCGGGGCGAGTCTGATGACCCGGGACGCTCTGTCACCCTGTCACACCCTGCAGACGCAGCTGTCAATCATAAACACTCAGACACCGGGGACGGCGACGCAGGCTGAGAGAGCGCTCCTAGTGGCAGCGAGAAGGACTGCGCGGTATCTTAGAATAGGGCTGATTCCTACGGTACGTCTAGAAAAACAGAGAGCGCTCAGTGAACAGTGAAACCAGATAAAATAGTAGAATAAAATAATTTAGATAAAATCATCAGTCACTAATTAAAAAACAAAACTATAGGAACAGTGATGACAAGAACGAGTGCCTATGTATGACCAAAGGCCTGTCTAAACAAATGTGTTTTTATTTGTTTTTTAAAAGAGTTTTCAGAGGGGGGCAGTTTGCAGGTCCAGGGGGAGAGCGTTCCAGAGCCTTGGTGCTGTCACCTCGAAGGCTCCATCACCCCTTGTTTTCAGCCTGGACCTGGGGACCACCAGGAGGTGCTGATCGGCAGATCTGAGTGAGCGGGTGTTGGTGTAGGGATGGATGAGTTCAGTGATGTAGATAGGGGCCTGACCGTGAAGTGCTCTGAAAGTGAAAGTGAGGACTTTGAAGTGAATTCTATAGTGTACCGGGAGCCAGGGCAGGGATATCAGAATGGGAGTGATGTGACATGATTTTTTTGACCTTGTGAGTAGCCTGGCTGCAGCATTTTGGACCATTTGTAGTTTATCTGTGGATGATTTGGTGAGACCGGTGAAAAGTGAGTTGCAGTAGTCAAGCCCACAGGAAATAAAAGCATGCACGGACAGTTCTAGTTCAGAGTGAGATATGATGGTGCGTAGTTTTGCAATGTTTCTGAGGTGAAAGAAGCAGGTGCGTGTGAGTGTTTTGACATGTTTGTCTAGGTTCATGGCCTGGTCGAAGACAACACCCAGGTTTCTCAGGCGGGGACGTATGTTGTCTTTAAGGGACCCCAAGTGAGTGGCCACTCTAGCTGCAGTCTTCTCAGCTGCTACGATCAGCACCTCCGTTTTTGCAGCATTTAACTGGAGGAAGTTACTCCCCATCCAACTCTTAATGCTGAGCAGGCACTCCTGGAGAAGGCAGAGTTTCTCCAATTTATCGGGATGCGTCCAAATGCATTTGCATTTCATACTGTGAAACATCACGACAGATACAGATGCATGAATTGGAAAAAAGACATTTCCAGACTCTGACAACATGTTTAGTAGCCTTATTTGGTTCATGGTGCCTGAAAATGTTTGATTTATGTAATAAACATAGGTAATGGTCATGTTCACTAATGGAAAGTTTTGCAAATGTAGAAATCCAAAACTGCATAGTGCACTTTAAAAATAATTAGATTAGTATCGGTTACACTGTTTTATTATTTACATTGAAAATATACAGAGATCATTTGTTAAAGCTGGATTTTCTACAGACGAGGTATTATTTAGAACATTATTTCATATTTTATTGTTATTTATTGTTGTCCAGTAAGACTTGAAAAGAGAGCTATTATTTTGTTACAGGTTGATTATTAAGTTATTCTTGTGCCATTGAGATTTGTCAGAGAGATCATTTGAGGCATAATAAAACATGTTAATTGTTGAGTAACTTTGGTTTGGTGTGTCTTTGGTTATAGAGAGATATTATTGTGCTATATAAAATAATATAAATAATCATTTTCTATCCATACAGAGGAGGCATACTTTAAATATAGTATAACAATAAGGCATATTTGAGTAAACTTTGAGTATCATTATGTATCTCGAGGTTGGGGCCAGCATGTCCTCTTTTTTTTAGAAATCAAAATATGGCCACCCTACCTAGTTAGTACCGACAACGAACCCTCTCCCCACCCGAAGGCGAAGAGGCTGTGAGCGTGTTCGGTGAGATATAACCGTGGAGGAGGCTGGTTGTCACGGCTACATGAGTGATAGACATCACTGTCACACTGACTCCCGGGAGGTCTCCTTGGTGATAACCGCCAGCTGTCTGCCCCAAACAATACTCTGCTCAAGGTCAGAGCACTCCCCCTTTAATTAAGCCTGTTACTCCTGACATCACAGTTCAGCTATGTTGTGACTTTACAGCTATCCAAGTGCATTCACATGTTCTGAATGTGCTATGGGGACATTCATTTTTGACACATTCATTTTTCACATTTTCAATATGTCAATATTGCAGGCTGTACTTCCTGAGGAGACTCGGGTCCTTCGATGTGTGCAATAGACTGCTGCAGTCGTTCTGCCAGTCTGTAGTGGCCAGCGTCCTCTTTTTTTGCCATTGCATGGTGGAGGGGCTACATCAACTTAACACATTAACTGCCACGCTTATATCCATCAATGTTTGATCACTGCCACCAGTCTAAGCCTATGGAGATGTTCACCTTCTTTGCAGGGATATAACTTTTTTAATTGTATTGCTAAATTGACATTACTATGGCCCATTCAACATCGTTTATCTATCGTTCAGGATGTAGGAACGTTATACTTTTTCATTCACACATTCATACAAAAATACCGTCTAGAATATAAATATGTTTTTATCGTTTTCTGCAGTAATTCCTAGAACGTGAGATATAGGCCTAAATGCATATATAGATGATCGATTGCAGTCTATTCCCTATACACGCTATATTAAAAATGTCAACTGTACATGATCCTAAACGTTATGACTGATCATGCGCGGGTGAACGGAGGGGGGGAAGGGGGGGGGGGGGGGGTCGTTTATAATTCCGTGATCGTTGTTAAATGATTTATGTAGTATGGGTGATATATAGATCAGAGCTGAACAAGCTGGTGAGGAAGACTAGCTCCGTGGTGGGAGTCGAGCTGAACAAGCTGGTGATGAAGACTAGCTCCGTGGTGGGAGTCGAGCTGAACACGCTGGTGAGGAAGACTAGCTCCGTGGTGGGAGTCGAGCTGAACACGCTGGTGATGAAGACTAGCTCCGTGGTGGGAGTCGAGCTGAACAAGCTGGTGATGAAGACTAGCTCTGTGGTGGGAGTCGAGCTGAACACGCTGGTGAGGAAGACTAGCTCTGTGGTGGGAGTCGAGCTGAACACGCTGGTGAGGAAGACTAGTTCCGTGGTGGGAGTCGAGCTCAACAAGCTGGTGAGGAAAACTAGCTCTGTGGTGGGAGTCGAGCTGAACAAGCTGGTGAGGAAGACTAGCTCCGTGGTGGGAGTCGAGCTGAACACGCTGGTGAGGAAGACTAGTTCCGTGGTGGGAGTCGAGCTCAACAAGCTGGTGAGGAAGACTAGCTCCGTGGTGGGAGTCGAGCTGAACACGCTGGTGAGGAAGACTAGCTCCGTGGTGGGAGTCGAGCTGAACAAGCTGGTGAGGAAGACTAGCTCCGTGGTGGGAGTCGAGCTGAACAAGCTGGTGAGGAAGACTAGCTCCGTGGTGGGAGTCGAGCTGAACACGCTGGTGAGGAAGACTAGCTCCGTGGTGGGAGTCGAGCTGAACAAGCTGGTGAGGAAGACTAGCTCCGTGGTGGGAGTCGAGCTCAACAAGCTGGTGAGGAAAACTAGCTCCGTGGTGGGAGTCGAGCTGAACAAGCTGGTGAGGAAGACTAGCTCCGTGGTGGGAGTTGAGCTGAACAAGCTGGTGATGAAGACTAGCTCCGTGGTGGGAGTCGAGCTGAACAAGCTGGTGATGAAGACTAGCTCTGTGGTGGGAGTCGAGCTGAACACGCTGGTGAGGAAGACTAGCTCCGTGGTGGGAGTCGAGCTCAACAAGCTGGTGAGGAAGACTAGCTCTGTGGTGGGAGTCGAGCTGAACAAGCTGGTGAGGAAGACTAGCTCTGTGGTGGGAGTCGAGCTGAACAAGCTGGTGAGGAAGACTAGCTCTGTGGTGGGAGTCGAGCTGAACAAGCTGGTGAGGAAGGCTAGCTCCGTGGTGGGAGTCGAGCTGAACAAGCTGGTGATGAAGACTAGCTCCGTGGTGGGAGTCGAGCTGAACAAGCTGGTGAGGAAGACTAGCTCCGTGGTGGGAGTCGAGCTGAACACGCTGGTGAGGAAGACTAGCTCCGTGGTGGGAGTCGAGCTGAACAAGCTGGTGAGGAAGACTAGCTCTGTGGTGGGAGTCGAGCTGAACAAGCTGGTGAGGAAGACTAGCTCCGTGGTGGGAGTCGAGCTGAACACGCTGGTGAGGAAGGCTAGCTCTGTGGTGGGAGTCGAGCTCAACAAGCTGGTGAGGAAGACTAGCTCCGTGGTGGGAGTCGAGCTGAACACACTGGTGAGGAAGACTAGCTCTGTGGTGGGAGTCGAGCTGAACACGCTGGTGAGGAAGACTAGCTCCGTGGTGGGAGTCGAGCTCAACAAGCTGGTGAGGAAGACTAGCTCTGTGGTGGGAGTCGAGCTGAACACGCTGGTGATGAAGACTAGCTCCGTGGTGGGAGTCGAGCTGAACACGCTGGTGATGAAGACTAGCTCCGTGGTGGGAGTCGAGCTGAACAAGCTGGTGAGGAAGACTAGCTCCGTGGTGGGAGTCGAGCTGAACACGCTGGTGATGAAGACTAGCTCTGTGGTGGGAGTCGAGCTGAACAAGCTGGTGAGGAAGACTAGCTCCGTGGTGGGAGTCGAGCTGAACACGCTGGTGAGGAAGACTAGCTCCGTGGTGGGAGTGGAGCCGAACACGCTGGTGAGGAAGACTAGCTCCGTGGTGGGAGTCGAGCTGAACAAGCTGGTGAGGAAGACTAGCTCCGTGGTGGGAGTCGAGCTCAACAAGCTGGTGAGGAAGACTAGCTCCGTGGTGGGAGTCGAGCTGAACACGCTGGTGAGGAAGACTAGCTCCGTGGTGGGAGTCGAGCTGGTCAGACTAGAGGTGGTGGCAGAGAGGGGGATGAGAAGGAAGCTGGCTGCTATCCTGGAGAAGCCCTCCTCCCACCCCCTCTATGAGGAGCTAGCCAAGATGAGGGGCACGTTCAGCCACAGACTCGTACGCCCCCAACACTCCCCTGACCGCCTCAGCCAGTCCTTCATGCCAGTGGCCATCAGGCTCCACAACCGTGGGCAGGGGCCGCTGCCAGCAGCTGCAGACCTCCAGAACTACTATAGGAATGTCTGGCAACTAAGTGCATCTGACTCTTAGCCCTTTCACTGCCACACGACAGCCGGTTAACTTTTTCACTGTGACAATACAGAAGGTTGCGCGGAATGCGGAGCTAATGATGCTAATGATGGAGCATCGCCGTCGGTTGTGTGATAGTAAAGGGTTAACCTTCTGTCGCGTGTCAGTGAAAGGGTTAACCACCAAAACGTACACGGACTACAACATATGACGTATAGCACACCCTATACAGACCCTACTCACCTGCACCTTGCGCATACTGTTTATTGTTCTCATATTATTATATTCAGATTACATTGTATTGCCTATAAGTATGTATTTTATTCTACTACCCTTCCAATACCTGCACCCCCCCCCTCCCCCATGCTACAATGACGCCTGGGGGATCAATGAAGGAATATCTCATCTTTCAAACTGTCAAATGGCTGATGTTTAGCTCAAAATAAAGATTCATCCAGCTGCTTGTACTTGTGTAAATGTAACATTTTCATTACCGTATCTTAACTCCAACCTTAACTACGTCCTTTCCTTGCCAAAACTTAAACTGAACTGAAAACATCAGCCCTCCTGACATATTTGAATCCCAAAATGTCAAAATATACCTAAAAAACAATGCAGCTATAACTCCATCATATCTCAAAACATGCACCCGCTTTTCTCCATCCTCCAATCACAACCGTTACTTTGGACAAAGTTTGAGATGTTTTGTCAATTCAGAGCCTTTATGACATTGATACTGATATTTCCAGGTTGTGACGTATCAAAGCTTCACATCACAACCTGAAAATGGAACCATTATTTGATCCTGGATCACTGATAGTACTGAATCACATCTTTATGACTATAAGCTGTTGTGACACAACATTCTACATTCATTCATGCAATTTATTGCACTGCTATTTATTCTGTCTGTTTATACTCATTCTATGTATGCATTGCTTTTATTTAGTAAAAAAAAACTAGTATTTTATATATTTTAATGTAAGAAATCTCCATAATCAATAATAGATATATTATTATAACATTTTTCCTATAGGTTTTAATGAAAGCATATATTACAATGTTTAAAGAAAAATTCGAATTAATTTATCTTTCATAGATTTTAAAGACAGAAATCGATTACACATTTTCTGGGAGGTTTCAATATTCAATATCAATGCTTTGCTAATTCTATGCCTGTGTATAATTATGCCAAAGTTATGCTCATTTTATACCTATATCTATTTTGTGTCCACATCACTGCTGTGAAGCACTTTGGGCTGCAATGCTTGTATGAAATGTGCTATATAAATAAAGGTTATTATTATTATCATCATCATCATCATCATCATCATCATCATCATCATCATCATCATCATCGTCATCGTCGTCATCGTTATCGTTATCATTATCATTATTATTATTATTATTATTATTATTATTATTATTATTATTATTATTATTATTATTATTATTATTATTATTATTATTATTATTATTATTATTATTATTATTATTATTATTATTATTATTATTATTATTATTATTATTATTATTATTATTATTATTATTATTATCATTATTATTATCCTTGTGATTGTAGATCTGGTGTGATTGTAGATCTGGTGTGATTGTAGATCTAGTGTGATTGTAGATCTGGTGTGATTGTAGATCTGGTGTGATTGTAGATCTGGTGTGATTGTAGATCTGGTGTGATTGTAGATCTGGTGTGATTGTAGATCTGGTGTGATTCTGGACCTGGTGTGATTGTAGATCTGGTGTGATTGTAGATCTGGTGTGATTGTAGATCTGGTGTGATTCTGGACCTGGTGTGATTGATGACCTGGTTCACACCGACCCAGCTGACCTCAGAACAGCCGGTGTGCAACAGGGAGAAGTTGAACCCTGGCACATTTCTACCTGCTCTATTTCTACTGTGTGCCAGTTGTCCTTCGTGCTCCACGGAGAGCTGGCAGGAGAAAACGAATCTATTCCAACAATAACCAGCCTCTCCGCCTTACAGATGGCCGTGGTGGTAACGTTGTCTTTAAAACCCATCGTCGTCGACTCTGTACACAGTCCAACGCCTGAACCGGTTGCCATGGCGTTTGCCACAGGAATTGTTCCGCCTCATTTTACACCGATTTATTTGGCTCTGAATTGGGTTTTCTATCACCGGGTCCAAGAGCGAAGCCTACACTGTACAAAATAAATGTTTTTTCACGGCTAAATTCACTGTATTATTTTACAGATTACTTTTGTTTTTCTACTTCAACCCTTTCACTGCCACACAACAGCCGGTTACCCCTTTCACTGTGACAATACAGAAGGTTAGCCCTTTACTATCGCACAACCGACGGCGATGCTCCATCATTAGCATCATTAGCTCCGCTAATGATGGAGCATCGCCGTCGGTTGTGTGATAGTAAAGGGTTAACCTTCTGTCGTGTGGCAGTGAAAGGGTTAAGCATAAATGCCATACAAATACAGTAAATTACCTTTTATCAAAATATTAACCATTAAATAAAGGTTGTAATTTGTAAATGTATTTGATTTGACTGTAATTTGACAGTAAGTATTTGCCAACCACATTTACCGTTTTCTTGCAGCTTTTTTTTCTTACAGTATAGTGGAAACAAGGACAACTTGTCCCTTTTACCTTTCCTGGTACAAGTGCTCTGTGTAAATATATTGATCCTGCACTAAGATTGAGTGAGCGTGGTCGAACAACACAACTCCAAGCACCATTTCATTACCGACTGAATGGAAGAATCGAATGTGACTGCGGGAGTAATCAGCATGGCTGCCTTTCCCTGTCAGCATGGTAGTGTGGAGATGGATATTATAGTGGAGTCAAGTGGACATGGATATATACAATGGCAAATGGCTGCATTTATATAACGCTTGTATCAACGTGTAATGTATTTACCCATTCACTGTGTTTAATGTGATGACGCGATGGTACAGGGTACCATAGTAATAATAATAATAATAATAATAATAATAATAATAATAATAATAATAATAATAATAATAATAATAATAATAATAATAATAATAATAATAATAATAATAATAATAATGCAGGACCTGTCGCAGAGGTCTTTAATTGGCATGCAACGACACTCAATGTTAGCGGCACACACACACACCGGAACACACACGCATGCATTGTCTGTAGGATGCTCTGTGACCTGTCTTGCTATCTTTGTCTTCCTGGAAAGAGGACCACAATGGAAACAAGTTATCCCTTTAACTTCATTGTGTCTTGACATTTTCAACGAACATGTATCCAGCTGTTTCATATATATATATTTGATCAGATCAAACTGCCGTTCCATGTCCCGCCAGCACTGTGTACGGAGGGTAACGCCTTCTGACTGGGGCGACATACGGGACGTAGAAATACTTAAGTGAAAGTATGGGTACCGTCTCAAAATCGTACTCAAGTAAACATTTTTATCTGGCTAAAAACACACTTGAGTAAAAGTAAAAAAGTGTCTAGTAAAAAAAAAAAAAAAAAACCCCGTCTATTCTTCTGATAGCAGATGTTTAATCAAATATCCCCACTTTCTAGTCTTGCACAAGGACCAATCAGCATGGGTATGGACGGGTTAATTTTCCATTGATGGGAGTTTGATTGGCTGTTTTTAAATAAAGTGCAGTCACAGGATTAATAACGTTAACGTTAGTTCGGCCAGAGAAACAAATATACCAATTCAAATAGTTGGACCTGCGAGATTAGTACTTTGTACTTTGTAGGAGAAAGGGAGGGAGGTAGAGAGAGGGAGGGAGAGAGGGAGGGAGGGAGAGAGGAAGGGAGGGAGAGGAAGGGAGAAGGAGGGAGAGGGAGGTACAGAGAGAGGGAAAGAGAGGGAGAAAGATAGAGGGAGAGAGAGAGAGAGGGAGGGAGAGGGAGGGAGAAGGAGAGAGGGAGGGAGAGAGAGGGAGGGAGGGAGAGAAAGGGAGTGGGGCAGAACGAAAGAGAGAGAAAGGGAGGGAGAGAGTGAAAGGGAGGGAGGGTCAAGGAGGGAGGGAGGTGGCAACTCAGAAATAGCTGAAATAACGTTCTAATTCCATTTTCCAGAAGTCATTTTGAAATTTCAGAAACCGTGCCAGATAAAACGGGTACTTTTAGGAAAAGTCATTGAGTGACAGAGCTGGAGCTCGGCCGAGTGACAAGGATACATTTATTGAAAATGCCTAGGGGTCATGTGCAATAATGGACTGACCCGAGCAAACTCTGAGAAACTCCACGAGCGAGATTGTTCACGGCGGCGCTGTCGAACCAAGAAGACACAACCCGTGTTATGGGATAAATAAAAGGCTGGCGGACTTGTACACGGTGATGTCAGATATCAACGGCTCCCTAAGACCATTGCTGCAATTCTGCCTGGACAGCTCAAAATACTAATAAAGACCGTTAACCACTGTTTGCCGTTGGTGTGTCATTATAACCATGCTGGAATATGAATGTCTTTATTAGTTTCGTTCGATTGGCTACCGGGTATAATATGATTTGTAGAGGCATACAATCTATTTTGTTGTCGGTATTAGGTAGCCTATATGAATTACATATAATAGCAGCCATAGCCTACATTATGCAACAGTAACTTGCGCATATATAATAGCACATGGCACAGCCCTGCGAAGCCTGCACAGTAAACTAACTTGACCGTTAATCTAGCTGTTGTGTCTTTACGCTTATGAAAACATTAAATAATATGTATAGGCTATAGGCCGTCGTTTTGCATTAATAGCCTATAAATACGGGAACGTTTTGATTTATATTTAAAAGGCTTTGACATTGTAAAACGAAATAAGTGGAATTTCGAAGTTATGTAAGCATAATACAAGTCATATCACCCACACGATATATGATACCTGTATATCCAGAGCATGTATGTTTTTCATTCATTTAAGACACATTTATTGCAAGGGTTTTGTAATACACTGTTCTTGTTGCAATGCATTTTTTATTCTTTCTTATACAGTAGGAAGGGGGAAGAACACTATATTGTGCGTGTTCATATGACTTGTATTCTGCTTACAGCTTCGAAATTCCACTTATTTCGTTTAACAATGGCAAAGCCTTTTAAATATAATCAAAACGTTCCTGTATTTCTGCAATCTATGCGCAAAATAATAACGAGTTGAGTTATGTGGAGCGCAGTCAGTACACCCCGTATATTCCAATAACGCTATATATAAACCATGCTGCATTCATTCAGAAAGAAAGACCTATTATTCCAAATGCTATTTATAGGGTTTTGACCATAATTACACTACTGTCGCTATTTTACAATGAACTATAATGAATTACGGGGGTCATACAGAACACGTCAGTCAAACTAATGAACAAAAGCTTATTTCCGTGTTGAAACTAATGCATGAAACTGATGAAAGCATATGCCGTCCGTCTGCAGTATCCATATTCTACCGCTGGGCGCCAGGTACGCACGGTCAGAGCTGAGCGTAGATATACGCACAAAGTCAAGCACACGTTCAAATTGATAAGTCCCACACTTTACTTAGAAATGATCGTACGCACGGGTTACGCACATATCTGTGCGTACGCAACGTTGATAAATGAGGGCCCTGGTGTATAGTAGCTGTTCTGACTGGGGCCTGGTGTATAGCTGCTCTGACTGGGGCCTGGTGTGTAGTAGCTGACTGGGGCCTGGTGTGTAGTAGCTGACTGGGGCCTGGTGTCTAGTAGCTGGCAGTGTGTTGCCGTGACTGTGTGAGGGGGGGCCAGCTGGCTGCCATTGATATCCCCGCACAGCACTCAGACAGCAGACGGGAGGGTAATGAGGAGGCAAATATGATTAAAACCATCTCCTCAGGCTGCCATGGACCTGCCATTAAACCAGCGGACACTCCTCTCGCCTAATCCATCACCCTGCTTAGTTCTCCCGCCGAGCGCCCCGAGAGAAGAGACTTTAGTTTGTTACCACCTCCTCTGTGCCCCGCCGCCTCTCCTCTCCACAACACAGACCCTCGTCGTGCACCTCGTCGGTGTCTCCTCAGCCTTCGACCGCTGCGTACGTCCCATGTTGTACGTCGTGGGTCTTCTACAATATCGTGCATTGTACACCATTATGTTGGCCGGTCAACTCCATACAGGATCTATAGCAGGGGTGGCCGACCAGTCAGAGACTAAGAGCCACAACAATGACTGTGGTCCACAAAGAGCCACACCATATACACCAGCGTTTCTCAACCTTTTCTTCAGTCACGGCACCCTTCATGTGTTTATAGGTCCCACCCTCTGGCCTCTGAAGCTGCTAATGTCTTTTTTATTTGAGGGGTTAACCTGTTAAGCCCGAGCGTTCCAGTACTGGCCATAAATCCATCTCTATGAATTAATGTTGCGTTTTCTTTTCAAATGTAGCTAAGAGTAAATACCCTAACCCTGTCAAAACAGCAGTCAAAGTGTATATTTTCAGCATTACGTTTGTTTACCAATGATTGTGACTGTTATTAGTGAAATATATGATTATAGAAATCTCAGTGCATCGAGTTGGAAACCGGCGCATATTGACGGGAGGAAGTGCCGCAGCCTAAAGTGAGTGTAGTCTTTTGAAAAAAGAGACCCAGGGCTTTCGATGGACTTTCGAATTTAGGAAAACGACCCTACCCAGCTCACGCCAGCCCCTGTCAATCATCCTACTTCTGGATTAACTTTTTTTATTTCTCTTATTTTTCAGGATTATCTCCCACAAACCTGAACATTATTGCCATAATACAGAACACAGTTTGTTTCTCTACCTTTCTGTGAACGTAGTTTGTGAGTCATATTGCTCTAATTTCAGCCTCCGTTATACGTTATTTGTTCCGTATGACTTGTTTCATATCTGTGTGTCTTGACTGTGCGCGCTGATTTGTTTACTTGGTAACACGGGTCGCTAAGGAATTTAGGTTCGAGGTTGAAGAAAGTGCACTTTTAGGTTGAAAGAACGGCCCTAATGTCAACGTGTTTCAATATAAGCGGTATGTATGGTGATAACGAGTATATTGTTAGCTCCGCTCCCCCGAATTGTGGGACCAATTGAGTCAAGGACCTCTAAAATCAGGGATGAGGGAACAGCATCAAGGGGATTAAAAGAGGGTTTTGTTTTGTGCAGCACTATAGAAACCTGCTCTAAGGTGACTGGAGAGAACGAGTCTAGCAGCGTGAGAGGAGGAGAGACAGTGGTAGGAAGGCTGGCAGAAAGGGATGAGGGGCAGATGCCTGCTCTAACACCACTGACCTTATCCACAAAATAATTCAAAAAGTTATTACAGTCAGTATAAGAATATACAGGTACACATGGAGGCACAGGAGCAACAATAGTATTGATTGTTTCAAACAAAACCCTTGAGTTTCCCTTGTTGGATGATATTAGATTAGCTAAATATGCAGTTCTTGCATGCCTTCTCATGTCATTAAACTGGATCAAAAGCTCTTGGAGATGTAACCTGTGGACTTCAAGCTTGGAGGCTTTCCATAAACGCTCTGTCTTTCTACACTGACGTCTAAAACTTAATGGAGGGAGGAGCCACACATTGGCGGGCAAAGAGCCGCATGCGGCTCGCGAGCTGCGGGCTGGCCCCCCCTGACCTATAGGATCACTCCAGGAGGGCCCTGTTGTCTGTGCTCTACACCGATGACTGCCAGAATATTTTTGAGTCAAGGTTCATAATGAAGTTGGCAGATGATCGTCAGCTTCCAGGGCTGTGTGCTGGTCCAGCCGCCGAGGATTTCATCAAATGGTGCGATAACTCATTATTTGCAACTCAATGTCTCTAAAGAGATGCTTATCGACTTTCACCGGAAGCCCTCGTGTCACGGCCCCTACTTTCATCAACAGTAAGCCAATAAAGGCCCAGGCAGCATCCTGGATGACAGAATCACTTCCGATGCCAACACTGTAAAAAGGCCAATCAGAGACAGAGAGTTTTTCTTGTGAAAGTTGAGGGGTTTTAACTTTGACAGATCACTGTTTCGCTTCTGCGATGATTTATTGGTTTGGCAACCTCGGCATGGTTAACACAAATAGCCTGGGAACTTTGCCAAAAGACCATTGTCCCCGACTATAATAGTGTTGGCCATGTTTATGAAGTTAGCGCCACTCAGAGGGCAAAGGTCATCCTGGCGGACACTCAACAACCTCGTCTTCACTCTTTTAGAGTAGGCCCGAAAACCTTCTTATTTCAAAAGGCCTTTGATTGCTAGCTATTTCTTGTGATTAGATTTTTTTATTGTGCTGTTGTTTAAAATGTTCTGTTTATACTATGTTTTTAACTATGTTTTATTACATTTTATTTGTATTCTGTATTTTATTGTATTATTATTAATAATTATAAAAGAAACCTGTAGCACTTTGGTATCCTAGTGAATAAGAAGTGCACTACAAATATTATTATTATTATTATTATTATTATTATTATTATTATTATTATTATTATTATTATTATTATTATTATTATTATTATTATTATTATTATTATTATTATTATTATTATTATTATTATTATTATTATTATTATTATTATTATTATTATTATTATTATTATTATTATTATTATTATTATTATTATTATTATTATTATTATTATTATTATTATTATTATTATTATTATTATTATTATTATTATTATTATTATTATTATTATTATTATTATTATTATTATTATTATTATTATTTATTATGCAGAGTTTCAATTCAGGGAGGAAGTAGACTCAGGGAGGGAATACACATGCACCTAGTTCTCTACAACGTCTACATCACCCCCCAAGTCATAATATGCCTCATATGGCTTGTGTCTCCATTACGTTTATTGTACTCTAGGCCACAGCACAGCTAAACCCTGGCTAGTGGAGACCAGGCCACAGCACGGCTAAACCCTGGCTAGTGGAGACCAGGCCACAGCACGGCTAAACCCTGGCTAGTGGAGACCAGGCCACAGCACAGCTAAACCCTGGCTAGTGGAGACAAGGCCACAGCACAGCTAAACCCTGGTTAGTGGAGACAAGGCCACAGCAAGGCTAAACCCTGGCTAGTGGAGACAAGGCCACAGCATGGCTAAACCCTGGCTAGTGGAGACAAGGCCACAGCACGGCTAAACCCTGGCTAGTGGAGACGAGGCCACAGCACGGCTAAACCCTGGCTAGTGGAGACAAGGCCACAGCAAGGCTAAACCCTGGCTAGTGGAGACCAGGCCACAGCAAGGCTAAATCCTAGCTAGTGGAGACGAGGCCACAGTACGGCTAAACCCTGGCTAGTGGAGACCAGGCCAAAGCACGGCTAAACCCTGGCTAGTGGAGACGAGGCCACAGCACGGCTAAACCCTGGCTAGTGGAGACAAGGCCACAGCATGGCTAAACCCTGGCTAGTGGAGACAAGGCCACAGCACAGCTAAACCCTGGCTAGTGGAGACGAGGCCACAGCACGGCTAAACACTGGCTAGTGGAGACAAGGCCCCAGCACAGCTAAACCCTGGCTAGCGGAGACAAGACCACAGCACGGCTAAACCCTGGCTAGTGGAGACAAGGCCACAGCATGGCTAAACCCTGGCTAGTGGAGACAAGGCCACAGCACAGCTAAACCCTGGCTAGCGGAGACAAGGCCACAGCATGGCTAAATCCTGGCTAGTGTAAACAAGGCCACAGCACGGCTAAATCCTGGCTAGTGGAGACAAGGCCACAGCAAGGCTAAACCCTGGCTAGTGGAGACAAGGCCCCAGCACAGCTAAACCCTGGCTAGTGGAGACAAGGCCACAGCAAGGCTAAACCCTGGCTAGTGGAGACAAGGCCACAGCACAGCTAAACCCTGGCTAGTGGAGACAAGGCCACAGCTAAACCCTGGATAGTGGAGACAAGGCCACAGCAAGGCTAAACCCTGGCTAGTGGAGACAAGGCCACAGCACAGCTAAACCCTGGCTAGTGGAGACGAGGCCACAGCACGGCTAAACCCTGGCTAGTGGAGACAAGGCCACAGCACGGCTAAACCCTGGCTAGTGGAGACAAGGCCACAGCACGGCTAAACCCTGGCTAGTGGAGACAAGGCCCCAGCACAGCTAAACCCTGGCTAGTGGAGACAAGGCCACAGCAAGGCTAAACCCTGGCTAGTGGAGACGAGGCCACAGCACGGCTAAACCCTGGCTAGTGGAGGCAAGGCCACAGCAAGGCTAAACCCTGGCTAGTGGAGACGAGGCCACAGCACGGCTAAACCCTGGCTAGTGGAGACAAGGCCACAGCACAGCTAAACCCTGGTTAGTGGAGACGAGGCCACAGCACAGCTAAACCCTGGCTAGTGGAGACGAGGCCACAGCACAGCTAAACCCTGGCTAGTGGAGACAAGGCCACAGCACGGCTAAACCATGGCTAGTGGGGACAAGGCCACAGCACGGCTAAACCCTGGCTAGTGGAGACAAGGCCACAGCACGGCTAAACCCTGGCTAGTGGAGAAGAGGCAACAGCACGGCTAAACCCTGGCTAGTGGAGACAAGGCCACAGCACGGCTAAACCCTGGCTAGTGGAGACAAGGCCACAGCACGGCTAAACCCTGGCTAGTGGAGACAAGGCCACAGCACAGCTAAACCCTGGCTAGTGGAGACGAGGCCACAGCACAGCTAAATCCTGGCTAGTGGAGACGAGGCCACAGCATGGCTAAACCCTGGCTAGTGGAGACCAGGCCACAGCACGGCTAAACCCTGGCTAGTGGAGACCAGGCCACAGCACGGCTAAACCCTGGCTAGTGAAGACAAGGCCACAGCACGGCTAAACCCTGGCTAGTGGAGACGAGGCCACAGCATGGCTAAACCCTGGCTAGTGGAGACGAGGCCACAGCACGGCTAAACCCTGGCTAGTGGAGACAAGGCCCCAGCACAGCTAAACCCTGGCTAGTGGAGACAAGGCCACAGTACAGCTAAACCCTGGCTAGTGGAGACAAGGCCACAGCACGGCTAAACCCTGGCTAGTGGAGACAAGGCCACATCACAGCTAAACCCTGGCTAGTGGAGACAAGGCCACAGCACGGCTAAACCCTGGCTAGTGGAGACAAGGCCACAGCACGGCTAAATCCTGTCTAGTGGAGACAAGGCCACAGCACGGCTAAACCCTGGCTAGTGGAGACAAGGCCACAGCACAGCTAAACCCTGGCTAGTGGAGACAAGGCCACAGCACGGCTAAACCCTGGCTAGTGGAGACAAGGCCACATCACAGCTAAACCCTGGCTAGTGGAGACAAGGCCACAGCACGGCTAAACCCTGGCTAGTGGAGACAAGGCCACAGCACAGCTAAACCCTGGCTAGTGGAGACGAGGCCACAGCATGGCTAAACCCTGGCTAGTGGAGACAAGGCCACAGCACAGCTAAACCCTGGCTAGTGGAGACAAGGCCACAGCACGGCTAAACCCTGGCTAGTGGAGACGAGGCCACAGTACGGCTAAACCCTGGCTAGTGGAGACAAGGCCACAGCACAGCTAAACCCTGGCTAGTGGAGACAAGGCCACAGCAAGGCTAAACCATGGCTAGTGGAGACGAGGCCACAGCATGGCTAAACCCTGGTTAGTGGAGACAAGGCCACAGCAAGGCTAAACCCTGGCTAGTGGAGACAAGGCCACAGCAAGTCTAAACCATGGCTAGTGGAGACGAGGCCACAGTACGGCTAAACCCTGGCTAGTGGAGAGGAGGCCACAGCACGGCTAAACCCTGGTTAGTGGAGACAAGGCCACAGCAAGGCTAAACCCTGGCTAGTGGAGACAAGGCCACAGCAAGGCTAAACCATGGCTAGTGGAGACGAGGCCACAGTACGGCTAAACCCTGGCTAGTGGAGACGAGGCCACAGCACGGCTAAACCCTGGTTAGTGGAGACAAGGCCACAGCAAGGCTAAACCCTGGCTAGTGGAGACAAGGCCACAGCACGGCTAAACCCTGGCTAGTGGAGACAAGGCCACAGCACGGCTAAACCCTGGCTAGTGGAGACGATGCAACAGCACGGCTAAACCCTGGCTAGTGGAGACAAGGCCACAGCACGGCTAAACCCTGGCTAGTGGAGACGAGGCCACAGCAAGGCTAAACCCTGGCTAGTGGAGACAAGGCCACAGCACGGCTAAACCCTGGCTAGTGGAGACGAGGCCACAGCACGGCTAAACCCTGGCTAGTGGAGACAAGGCCACAGCACGGCTAAACCCTGGCTAGTGGAGACGAGGCCACAGTACGGCTAAACCCTGGCTAGTGGAGACAAGGCCACAGCACAGCTAAACCCTGGCTAGTGGAGACAAGGCCACAGCACGGCTAAACCCTGGCTAGTGGAGACGAGGCCACAGTACGGCTAAACCCTGGCTAGTGGAGACAAGGCCACAGCACAGCTAAACCCTGGCTAGTGGAGACAAGGCCACAGCAAGGCTAAACCATGGCTAGTGGAGACGAGGCCACAGCATGGCTAAACCCTGGTTAGTGGAGACAAGGCCACAGCAAGGCTAAACCCTGGCTAGTGGAGACAAGGCCACAGCAAGGCTAAACCATGGCTAGTGGAGACGAGGCCACAGTACGGCTAAACCCTGGCTAGTGGAGACGAGGCCACAGCACGGCTAAACCCTGGTTAGTGGAGACAAGGCCACAGCACGGCTAAACCCTGGCTAGTGGAGACAAGGCCACAGCACGGCTAAACCCTGGCTAGTGGAGACAAGGCCACAGCACGGCTAAACCCTGGCTAGTGGAGACGAGGCAACAGCACGGCTAAACCCTGGCTAGTGGAGACGAGGCAACAGCACGGCTAAACCCTGGCTAGTGGAGACGAGGCAACAGCACGGCTAAACCCTGGCTAGTGGAGACGAGGCAATAGTCTGAGCCACCAACAAACACACAGGCACATAGTGTTCTACATCAGCCCCTTAGTTACTGACTTTCCTTAGGGAGCTGTAGGACAAAGAGGCGTTTGGCCACAGGGGATAATGCTCCTCTCATCTCCTCCAGAGTCCCTCTAACTACCACTCTCTCTAGCAACAACCCTGCAGATACACAGAAGACACATGGAGGAATGAATGAGAGAGAGAATAGTAAAATGGTAAATGGTGCACTTATATATCTATTTTATCCAAAGCGCTTTACAATTCTGCTCCTCACATTTGACCCTTTCACTCACACATTCACACACCGACGGCGGAGGCAACCTGCTCATCGGGAGCAATTAGGGGTTAAAGTGTCTTGCTCAAGGACACTTCGACACGCTGCCCGGAGGAGCAGGATTCGAACCGGGAACCTCCAGATTACCAGACGACTGCTCTACCTCCCGAGAGAAGAGTTCCACACGCTGCTCACATTAACATTTTTACCTTTATTTATTAGTTTACTCATTATTGGCCGCCAATCGAATAGCGCCGACAACGAGTTTACTAGTTTTTATGATCGTTATTTCCTTTATTCGCTATTGGCATTCATAATTCATCCAGGAAGGCTCCGGGAGCCAGCTGGACCCTGTCTGATATTTCAACGCCTCAATACCGCCGCCTGGTGGATTTCGGGCGAGTTGCACTACACACTCGAGGTCATGGATCACTTTCGACGATATAATGTATAATACGCGTCGGGGCCTATAACGCGCATTCTAGGAATTACTGAATTACTAACCCACTGCTATACACTCTTATAACATACTTATATTCACGACGGTACTAACACGACAATGTATGAATGAAAAAATATAACGTTCCCACATCCGGAACGATAGATACCCGATGTTGAATGGGCCATAGTAATGTCGATATAGCTATAATATTTAAAAATGTATAGCCCTGCAAAGAAGGTGAGCCACTCCATAGGGTTACAGCACTGGCAGAGAGTGGTATAGATGGGCATACTGCGTGGCACAGAATGTGTTAAGAGCAGGACATTTTGGAATGTTGTGCAAGGATGATATCAGCGGAGTGTCTGGTGGGAGTGGAGCCCGTGGA
>NW_028174644.1:0-14754 GCF_963971535.1 Notolepis coatsorum
TCTACTAACCGGTATAATATCTACTAACAGGTATAATATCTACTAACAGGTATAATATCTACTAACCGGTATAATATCTACTAACAGGTATAATATCTACTAACAGGTATAATATCTACTAACAGGTATAATATCTACTAACCGGTATAATATCTACTAACAGGTATAATATCTACTAACAGGTATAATATCTACTAACGCTGGGTATAATATCTACTAACAGGTATAATATCTACTAACAGGTATAATATCTACTAACGCTGGGTATAATATCTACTAACAGGTATAATATCTACTAACAGGTATAATATCTACTAACCGGTATAATATCTACTAACAGGTATAATATCTACTAACAGGTATAATATCTACTAACAGGTATAATATCTACTAACGCTGGGTATAATATCTACTAACAGGTATAATATCTACTAACAGGTATAATATCTACTAACACTGATTGAAATTGATTGATTGAACATTTTATTAACAGATTGCAGAATGGGTACAATACAGTACGGCTCAATACACACAATTGTTAAGGGGATGCAGACCAGAGAAACACTTTTGTCTTGTTTACATCAGGGTCCCCCATTTTTAATTCATCATGACATATATGATATACATGACATACAGATAGACAGTACTGCTACATCTAGACATTTATGACATACCAGATTTGCCAATACGGTACTGTTTGTGATACAAAAAGAGTTTAAAAAAGAGAGTATAATACATTTGACGTAGAAACTGTACATTGGAGGAGGTTGGGTGGGTGGGGTGGGGGGGGGGGGGGGTGGGTAGGCGGGGTGGGGGAAACTGTACATTGGAGGTGGTTGGGTGGGTGGGGTGGGGTGGGAGGAGGGAAACTGTACATTGGATGTGGTTGGGTGGGTGGGGCGGGGGGGGAGGGGGGAAACTGTACATTGGATGTGGTTGGGTGGGTGGGGCGGGGGGGAGGGGGGAAACTGTACATTGGAGGTGGTTGGGTGGGTGGGGTGGGGTGGAGGGGGGAAACTGTACATTGGATGTGGTTGGGTGGGTGGGGTGGGGGGGAGAGGGGAAACTGTACATTGGATGTGGTTGGGTGGGTGGGGTGGGGTGGGAGGGGGGAAACTGTACATTGGATGTGGTTGGGTGGGTGGGGCGGGGGGTAGGGGGGAAACTGTACATCGGATTATCGGCAAAACCTTACTTGGTCCCAAGAAGAGGGTCTCGTGTATTATTGGGTTAGGACATTTACGGTACATCGGAGGGGGTTTGGTTCTATAATATGTAGGAGGATGGGGACCAGGCTCCCCCAGCAGGAGGCGTGATGACGGCCCCATAACAGGACAGCGTGGTCACCGGCGCTATTTTCACAACAACACGACAGTAGCAAACCGCTTCACGCTCACGCTGTGCGTCGAGGGCACGTGTCACAGCCTCCGCCGCCGCCACGCTGCTGTCAAAAAGATTTTTTTTTATAATTAATTAATTAATTAATTAAAATAAAACTGAACAAGCTACTTAAAACATTAGTTTTGTTTGTGTGTGTGTGTGCGTGTGTGTGTGCGTGTATGTGTGTGTGTGTGTATGTGTGCGTGTGCATGTGCGCGTGTGCGTTATATAAAACATTTCTGAGATACTAAATTGGGGGTTTTCATGAGCTGTAAGCCATAATTATCAATAAAACAAATAAAGGCTTGAAATATTTCACTGTGTGTGTGTGTGTAACGAATCTATAATCTATGAGAGTTTCGCCTTTTGAATTTAATGACTGAAATAAATTAACTTTTCCACAATATTCTAATTTATTATTGAGCTGCACCTGTATATCTTTTTTTAATTGCTGAAAAAAATCCCATTGTTCCTCCAGAGCTGAGAGTCTCATTAGTTTTGCAGCGCAGCACTGATTGGCTCACGTCTCAGTATATCAACAAAAAAATATATATATTCTATTTTTCTTTTTTGCAAAATCAACTCTGCCTCTCTTTGTTAACTACAACAAGCAATGCTGTTTGTTATTTAAGATGAGGTCGGACTCGGCACTGACAGATTTGTGTTCATTGTGCTGCTTTTATAAAGCCTCAAATGACGGCTTACAATATTTCATGAAGGCAAAGTGTTTCGTTTGTCTAAGATTTTAAAAGGTTTAAACTTTACAGCACTGACAAAGTGGAACAAAGTGCTGTACAAGTCCCACAACAAATTTATTTCAAAAAAAAGTTTAATATATATATATATTTTTTTATCTCGAAGCTTCGAATTTAAATCTAATCTCGACCCTGAAGCTTCGAATGCCAAAAAAAAGAATCGAAGGTCAGCCCTGGTCTCAGTGGGCTCGGCTGATTGGCTAAGACCCTGAGTGGGGGCGTCCCCTTGGTTTAATAAGAGAATACAGTACCGCACTTCTCAGCCAAAGCTGTGGTGCATCATCGCTCCTGTCAGCTGCGGTCAAACAACAGGGATGATAATCGCAGGGGTCCCTGAAAACACCAGATAACACCACGACATGAGTGTTTAAAAGCATTTGATCACATCCAATTAAAATTAAAATGGCCTCAAAGGCAGCAATCGATGACAATTAACCGTGCTACAATACAAGACTCTCGACTTGCAATTTGCATCGACACAAAGTGTATTTGGATTTTGATTGGTGCTCCCAGGTTCACCCCATACCCCCCCCCCCCCCCCTCCCCCACCCTGCTGTGACAGGAGAGCTCGGCGTCACCTGATTGGAATTGGTAATGAGTTTTTGTCTAATGGATACATATCTTTGTTGTTTTTTGTTTTTTTCGCGCTATGGCCTTTTCCTCTGCCCCCCCCCCCCCCCCCCCCCCCCCGCGCCCCGATGGAGAGTAATTGTATGAATAAATAACAGATGGCGACGTTGAAGGCAAAAAAAAAAAAAAAATGTCTCCATCCCAGTTGTCATGGCGCTGCTGGTGACGTGGTGTGGATTTAGAGGCCGTGCTGCTAATTAGGCTCAGTTTATCAAACACAAACAAATAATAACACTTTCTCTCAGAGGTCCGTGTGTGTGCTGCCTCTCGACTTTCACTCGTTCCTGGCAGCGCTCCCCGTCTCTCCTCCGCCGCTTACAAACACAGAGCATCACATGGTGGATTCATGGAGGATAATATAGCGAGTAATTATGGTCAGATTCTATTTTCATCTTTTCATCTTCTCTGTGTGAGATTGGTGGTTGATTGGTATGACCGTACTCTGTTTATATACCCACTGTGCCTACCTACCGCTGTCACTGTCTGCAGCTGCCCTATACGCTGCAATCATAGTCATCACAACTACCCACCTCGTACTATTAGTCTAACCATATATAGCTCTGTATGATACAGTGGCATGTACAATTGTGCTGTATATACACCATACATATACATTTATATTTACCGCATATATATATACAGTATATATATATATATATATATATATATATATATATATATATATCCATACTGTCTGAATATATCTGTATATAATCCTTCTATATACAGCTCCAACTTATACACTGTGTAACCTATATAACTCTGTATGATAGCATGTACAATAATGCTGTATATATATGTAACGGTTGTCACAACGTCACCTCAAACTTCGATGCCCCGAGGGAGTTTCGAACACCGCGTGCGACAGCACAGACCGCTATACCAAGAGGTGAACTCACTGCTTTGTAACGTGTGTCTATGCGCATTTTGAGGATATGAGAGTGAGTTTAACCCACAGCACCGCTCCTCACCCCAGCCATTCGTGACTGTGCTTCACGATACCATCCGTTACACTCACCCTCCTTAAACTCACTCCACTCCACCCAAGGCATCCGGGTAATATATATATCCATACTGTCTGAATATATCTGTATATAATCCTTCTATATACAGCACCTACTTATACACCTACATATACTGTAACCTATATAACTCGTATGATAGCATGTACAATAATGCTGTATATATATATATATATATATATATAAAATAGTCTTACCGTATATAAGATAAAAAAAAGATTTATTTATATTCTCATTTGGTTCATTACAATTTCCTCAAGCCTAGTAACAGACACAGTATTTCTGACACTGGGAATATATTCGCTGAAATCCATAGATGTCCCTAGAATCAGATACCAAGAACATGCAAATGGACCATATTAAAAAAAAGTCTGTAAATGTGTATTATACGTCCTTATGGAATGAATAAGATAAAAATATATATATATATATATATATATATATAAAAAAAAATAAAAAAAAATGTGTAATTCATTTTGAGTAATGTACATCATCATCAATCATCATTAGGTGGCTTCTTCGTTCCGAAGGTTGCCTATCACTCTCCAACCCATTCTGTCCCCACTTCTTCTCTCCAACTCCGTGACTCCGCCTCTCACTCCGCTCCAATCACAGACGTCATCTACCCAGCCCCTTCTTGGTCTTCCACTTCCTCTCTTTCCATCCCCTTTCCCCATCACCACCTTCTTGAACATCGCTGGATCCTCTCAGAACATGCCCGCACAACTCCATCTTTCTCTTTTTCAACCTCTCCAGCAGCTGTCCTTCTTGCATATCCGCTCTTCTCATCTTCCTCAGCGTCCACATTTCAAAAGAGTCTATCATCCTCTTTGCCTCCTCTTTCATTCAGCGTCCATGCCTCTGCTCCGTATGAAAAGACTGACATAACATAGGTTTCCAAAATCCTGGTCTTCGTTTTCCAACTTAAGTTCAAGTTCTTATGTTTCTTCTCAATAATTCTTTATGGTTCTAGAAATACCTGCATATAATCCTTTTGACATATCTATAGATACTATATCTATATCTGTACATATCCCTTACCTACTCTTACTAGTTAGGGTGCTGGCCAGTATGACTTACTACCATAGTGTCTTTATACCTGTATCACTGTACATATTAATACTATTACTCTGTAGCACTCATTTATATATTGTATACCCAGTTTAACCACCTGTACGTTGTATATTACTGTTGCATTTTACTGTTACATTTGCACTCTGGTTGGACGTCAGACTTCTTTTGTTTGTACTGTACTAATCGAATCTAACAGAGACCCTCAGGCAACAAGGAGATGTATGAAGCACCGCCTCAGTTCATTTACATTTAGCTGAACGCTTTTATCCAAAAGCAACTTACAAGTTCTGTACGACAAGTCATCAGGAAGGAAGGGCACAACTCTATCAGCTGAGTAACAATGTTCATCAAAGTGTTGAGTGCTACAGTGTAGGTTAGTTTATTAGGACAAGTGCATGACAGTAAGGTTAGTTAGGGTTAGAATATATATTTTTTTCATTTCAGATAATGGTTGAAGAAGTGCGTCTTTAGTCGACGGCGAAAGATTGGACGGGTTTCGGCTGCTGTCCTAACTGGGGTGGGCAGTTCGTTCCACCATTGCGGGGCGAGGACTGAGAACAGGCGGCTTCTCCTTGATGACCCTCCCGGAGCTCGGATAGGAGTGGGTCTGAGGCGGCCAGAAGATGCAGAGCGTACTTCAGTGTCTTCCAGTAGAAACTGTGGAAACGTCTTGAAGTAGTTTATCTGAACTGAAGCGTGAATCTAGAACAGATTAAAGGGAAAGTAATAAAGAGAAAAACATTGTGTAGCTGGCAAAGTCTCTTGACCTTTCAGTGATCAATCAGTGCTACAGTCGGCAGATTCCTCTTGTTCTTCTTTGTACAAAGCTTGGCATACAGTTGTTGAACACTATAGATGAATGCCAGGTTCGAGTAGCTAGATTATGCTTCGACGGTGACTTTGATGGATTAAATTCATTCCGCGCGTGATCGTCGGGATGTTTGGCTCCGGAGTCGACCTTTGGAGGCGGGAAAACCATTGTGAACCATCTGTTGTTGTTTTTACAACCTTTGTCTCAGTGTCTGTGTGTGTGTCTGCTAAAAAAGAAGAAAATAACAATTTACAACACCAAATTTCAGGTTCAAAACACCAAAATAGAACGTTCCATGTTGGAAAAACTATAATTCTCTGGTAAATTATGATGGTGACTTTACACTGCACCAGACATCCAGGGTAGCTTCCCCCCGAATCCTAAAAGGTACAACACTTGATACTGACTCAAAGAATAAGCTCAGAATTGGCAAAAATACAACACTATGTGATTGAATTGATTGATTGAAAAGTTTGCAGAATGGGTACAGTACAGTACAGCTCAATACATACAATTGTTAAGGGGATGCAGACCAGAGAAAGACTTTCGTCTTGTTTCCATCAGGGTCCCCCATTTTCAATTCATCATAACATATATGACATACATGACATACAGATAGACAGTACTGCTACATCTATACATTTATGACATATCAGATTTGCAAATACAGTACTGTTTGTGATACAAAAGTGTCCAGAAAAAGAGTGTATATACATTTGACGTAGAAACTGTACATTGGAGGAGGTTGGGTGGGTGGGGTGGGGTTGGGTGGGTGGGTGGGGGCTGTACATTGGAGGTGGGGGGGGGGGGGGGTTGGGTAGGGGGGACACACACATTTTACACTGTACATTGGAATACTGACAAAGCCTTACTTGGTTATTTACTGTACAACTAGGTTAGGACATTTGTCCAGGCGAACGTTTGTCTATGTCGGCTTCAGAGGGTTAAAAACCCAACATGAAGCTTGACATGCTCTTCCTCAGTTCAGTTGAGCCACTACAGCTAGTTAAACCAGCTAGCTACTTCGCTCCCTGCCTCCTGGGGGTTGTTCCACCTTTGAATGACAACTCAAATGAGACAAATTACGCCGATCGGATGACATTTTCTCATTCATTCCTCGCCTTTCATCCGTCAGGAGGAGCGTAGAGACGTGTGCACCCGGGAGAGTTCCAGCCCAGAGACGGAGCGGCGTGGAGAAAATATCTAATCAGAAAAAGAAAGAGAAATGCCCGCTCAGTCGCAAAAGCCTGTCCGGGCACAACTTGAAGGCGGGCCGAGGCAAGAAGCAAGGGGGCGGTTCTGAAATAGTGTTCGAATTATGTGGGGGCCAATGGGGGCCCATTAGGAGGGGGTGTGTTACGATTGCTGTGCAGGTAAGCAAATGTGAGTCCAGTAGAGGAGGAAATAATACGGGTCGGAGAATGATTGCTTTCTTTCTTTGCGGTGCCTTTTAATGTGAGAACACAGAGCACAGAGAATCCGGGGAAAGACGCAGAGGGTCAACTTGAGAGCAAGGTAGATACAGGAGAATATTCAAGAGCGAGAAGGTCAGTAATATCTCCAGCTCCTTCCACACGATACACGGTCTGAAGCCTCGACAGGGGCAGAGAGAAACAACAAGTGAAGAAATAGTCAAAACCCCAAACATTCCAATGCGTCAATTAGTGACAGGTAATTGACAGCTCGTGACAGCAACCAGTGGTGACAGAACAAGGAGTGACACATCAGGAATATGGCGTGACGGGACGGCTAAGTGGCGCAGTGGGCAAGGCGCTCTCCACTAATGCAGGAGATGCTGGGTTCGAGCCCAGCTCTCGGCATTGCTACCAGCTTGGCTGTTCGTTCATACTAACGCAATTGGCAGTGTTAGGCTATGTGTCCACAGCGGACGTTTTATGAGTTGTCAGCTCCTTTCTGTCATTCATTTCTATGCTGGAGAAGCTTCAGGCGCGCTCCTCTTCCCAGAGCCGCGCCTCGCGTTTTATGAGCTCTCGACGGCAGCGTTTTTGGCGGAGCGCTCCCAGCTCATAAAGTTGAAAGTAGTTCAACTTTTGGAAAAGCAGCGCGCTCATCAATGTAACTCATCGAGGAAGGGGCGGAGCCGCGGCTGGCGCGAGCCTCAGTTGCATTCAGAAAAACGCTCAGAGCTTTTTTTCTTCTTTTTTCAAAGCGGTCCGCCTTGAAAAAAAGGCTATTAGTGGACACATAGCCTTAGGGGGTGGGAAGCTGGTGGGTGGGGATCGGACGTTGTGGACAGCGACTCCTACAGGTCGGTTTGTGCACCTGCACAGCAGAATCAGGAAGCAACGGGGGCGGCGTGACCCTCCCACGCGTTACTCCTCGCCACTGAGAGATTGCGCTGTACAGGTGAAGAGATGCGACGGCTGCCTCCTCGTGTACCGGAGGGGACACGTGATGCAAGGCTTGGTCCACATTGCAGCCGGCCTGTGGGAGGCATGGCCTAACAACGTTCGAGACAGGGGAGGGTAGAATTGGACAATACGAAAATTGGGATGGGAGAAAAAATTGAAAAATGGGAGATAAAAGTATATACAAAAAAAAGGAATAGGGCGTGACCAACAGTGAGTGCAGATACCAACCACCAGGTGAAATAACTCCAGAATGACAGTGGGGTTCCTAAGACCAGAACCCCGAACGTTACAGGGGTGGGTGGGTGTGTGGGAGGTGGGGTTTGGACATTTTTACGGGGGGCCAGTTTCATTCGTTTTCATTAGTATTAGACTCTAATCCTAATGAGATATTCCTCTAAATATGACTTTGAAAACGGCCACAATTTCAGGAAAAAAATAGTAAACAAATTGAATTCAGGGACCCCCGATATCTCTCAGGTGATAACTCGAACCCTGATCATATGTATCTGAACACAATTTAACAGACGGAAAACACTATTTTAGATATTGTAAATATTCGAATGAAGATACGTGTTTTTCACTTCCATTTCCACTAGGGGTGGGCACGAGTACTCGCCTGCATTACTTGAGTAGCGCTCGAGCGGTTGTCTATATGCTGATTGGCAAAATGTATGTTGCTACTGTAGGTCATTTTTCAATCGGCTGTGTTGCTCACTGAACGGGCCGATGGTTCCTCGCGCCCCAGAAGAGAGAGTGGATGAACAGGAAGCACAAGCAATGATTTATATTGTATATATTACACATCATTGTGTATTTTAAACACAAACATACTTAACATTTATTTATTAATAAAAAAAAAGAATTAGGCCTATTATATTTTTTGCGGGGGGGGGGGGGGTGGGGTGGCACTCTAGCGCCCTCTACACTTTTATTTGTCGCCGCTGCTTGTCGGCCAATGTGGTGGAACTGATAATCGATCAATTATGCACGTGGACAGGGTCTTCATGATCAATATACATTTATTAGCGAGACAGATAAATCAAATACGTTTAAAGGGATCAATGAGCCTGGCTGATTGCTGAGTCCATCGGGACACTGAAGGGAGAGGGGAGGGGTCACAGTGAAGAGAGAGGGGAGGGGTCACAGTGAAGAGAGAGGGGAGGGGTCACAGTGAGGGGAGAGGTCACAGTCTCCATAGATATATATAGAACACTAGATAGCTTAAGGCGGAGTCACCAGCGTCACTGAACCGCCGCCATCTTGCTTCAGTCATCCTTTCTGTTATGTTCTATCGTAGCTGTTGGAGGGTGAGTGATCTGCACAGACAAAAATACTCATAACTCGCTGAAATATTGACGGATTTACAAGCGGTTTGGTTTATTACAAGCATTATTAACGTGGCTATGATTCAAGCGGTTTGTAAAAAAACATCAACAAAAAATTATAAGTATGCAGTATCATAACTACATCTTTGATGTTTATAGCAAACCAACCCGTTTGAAAATCGGTAAAGAATTTAGCAATCTATGGTTATTTAAATAGTACATGCACCATAGACATTAATGTTATCAGTAGCTGAGCTGCCTGGGGGCAAGATGGCCACCCTACGACGACGTCGCTCTCCATTGGCCGGCAGCGCGGGTAAGCTATCTAGTGTTCTATATGGATATATCTATGACAGTCTCTATCTAGGCTATTCAGATCTGTGCAGAGAAGGCAGCTTTGAGATCATTCTGGTCCTGTAGCTAGATCTGTGGAGAGAAGGCCGTTTTGAATGAATACAATTTTTATTTGTGTAGCGCTTTTCCAAACAAAGTTACAAAGTGCTTTACAGACATGTTAAAAACAGCAAACATCAGCAAAGGCGAAACAATTAAATAGAAAATAAAACAAGAGAAAAAGAGACAAAAAAACCTTTCAAACAGGATTTGTAGGCAGATTGATAAAACAGTTTATGCAATCAGAGCTGACCCAAAACCATAACCTTAGGAAAAACATTTAAAAAACAGTTAATAGTGATTTAAAAGTGGACACTGACTCTGCTAGCCTAAGATCCAAGGGCAAGGCGTTCCAGAGCATGGGTCTCCCCCCCCCCCCCCCCCTGGGTGACCAGGCTATAGTTTTGTAGGGAAGTAGGAGGGCCTTACCCGCGGATCTGAGGCAGCGCTCTGGAACATGGGGTTCCAACAAGTCCACAATGTGGCTGGGGTCCATGTTTAAGCTTTGAGAACCTTCTGGTACTGTAGGTAGATCTGTGGAGAGAAGGCAGGTTTGAGATCCTTCTGGTCCTGTAGGTAGATCTGTGGAGAGAAGACAGGTGTGAGATCCTTCTGGTCCTGTAGGCAGATCTGTGGAGAGAAGACAGGTGTGAGATCCTTCTGGTCCTGTAGGCAGATCTGTGGAGAGAAGACAGGTGTGAGATCCGTCTGGTCCTGTAGGCAGATCTGTGGAGAGAAGGCAGGTGTGAGATCCTTCTGGTCCTGTAGGCAGATCTGTGGAGAGAAGACAGGTGTGAGATCCGTCTGGTCCTGTAGGCAGATCTGTGGAGAGAAGGCAGGTGTGAGATCCGTCTGGTACTGTAGGTAGATATGTGGAGAGAAGACAGGTGTGAGATCCGTCTGGTACTGTAGGTAGATATGTGGAGAGAAGACAGGGTTGAGATCCTTCTGGTCCTGTAGGCAGATCTGTGGAGAGAAGACAGGTTTGAGATCCGTCTGGTACTGTAGGCAGATCTGTGGAGAGAAGGCAGGTGTGAGATCCTTCTGGTCCTGTAGGTAGATCTGTGGAGAGAAGGCAGGTGTGAGATCCTTCTGGTCCTGTAGGTCAGTGGTTCCCAAAGTCGGGGTCGCGACCCAAAGGTGGGCCGCGAGCAGCCACTGGAGGGCCGCGAGATGATAAAAAAAAAAAATTGTATTTTAATAAAAAAAAATTGTCAGGCCACTGAACTTAGAAGCAGGCCAGGACAATGTTTCTAGTTGTATTCTAAAATGCTATTCTATTGTATTCTAAAATGTGACTATATGGTTTTATATTAACTTAATAAATAAACAAAAACGAAAAATCTACTTATTTCAACGAACATTTCAAACTAAATAACAGATTATGCACATAAAACGCTGAAAACAACCGAAGCAACAATAGTATTTTAATGAGGCTATTATTATTATCATTATTATTTTGCAACAAGTTAGCCCTCTCATAAATAGCACATATAAATGAATAACTAACTTGAACTAACTTAATAGGATTGAAGTGATATTTGGCTTAAAAAATCGGTCGCCTGGAAAAAAAAATTATAAATAAAAAGCCTGACGATGTGCATTGGGCCGCGGCTCTCTGACGCCTTATTTTCTGGGTCCCGGCCTGAAAAGTTTGGGAACCCCTGCTGTAGGCAGATATGTGGAGAGAAGACAGGTGTGAGATCCTTCCGGTACTGTAGGCAGATCATGCAGGTGCATTGCTCTCAATACTGCCACTGTTATTACTCATCATCACTCGAACCTATGTGCTCATTATCACTGTAAACTCACTGATATCCTCCAGCACAGTCGACATGGTGTTCTGCCATTGTGTTAGTGTGACCAGACATTATTTAGTTTGGCACCAGCTGACTGTGGCTCAGTGCCAGTTTCCCTTCGAAGGCGCGTTAATTAATATGCTTTTATGAGGCCTAAGTAGTTGCGCTGTTTCCCCCCTGTTGTTAAATTGTGATTTTTGGACTTTTTTAGTCATATTTTTTAGCGAGTGTTTACTTCACTGCGAAGCGGTTTATTTTCAAATTGTGATCCATGCAGCGTATCCTTGGCATCTTTCCCTACTGTATTATTCACACGAAAACTCGAAAACTATAAAGACGCAGCAAAGATAGGCTTTTCGGTATGGATCTGTTATTTCTCTTCACTCAATCTCTATACGATCGATTTGATTCTGTTATTTTTGTGTCACTCACACAACATGCCCGACCATCATGGGTTTATATATAAGACACCAGAAATACTGTTGCAGTGTTTCATTATTGCATTACATTTTGTCACCAAAATACGGATGACATAAATACAGATTACAGGCGGGAAAAGTTCCCTTCCTGAAGCACAACTCAAGTCGTTTATTGCCTCTCTCCCCCCTATCTGATGTCAAACCTCTCTCTCTCTCTCTCTCTCCCCCTATCTGATGTCAAACCTCTCTCTCTCTCTCTCTCCCCCCTATCTGATGTCAAACCTCTCCCTCTCTCTCATATCTGATGTCAAACCTCTCTCTCTCTCTCCCCCCTATCTGAGGGCAAACCTCTCCCTCTCTCCCCCCTATCTGAGGGCAAACCTCTCCCTCGCTCCCCCCTATCTGAGGGCAAACCTCTCCCTCTCTCCCCCCTACCTCTCACTCTCTCCCCCCTATCTGAGGGCAAACCTCTCTCTCTCTCTCTCCCCTATCTGAGGGCAAACCTCTCCCTCTCTCTCCCCCCTATCTGAGGGCAAACCTCTCCCTCTCTCCCCCCTATCTGAGGGCAAACCTCTCTCTCTCCCCTATCTGAGGGCAAACCTCTCTCTCTCTCTCTCCCCTATCTGAGGGCAAACCTCTCCCTCTCTCTCCCCCCTATCTGAGGGCAAACCTCTCCCTCTCTCCCCCCTATCTGAGGGCAAACCTCTCTCTCTCTCTCTCCCTATCTGAGGGCAAACCTCTCACTCTCTCTCTCCCCCCTATCTGACGGCAAACCTCTCCCTCTCTCCCCTATCTGAGGGCAAACCTATCCCTCTCTCCCCCCTATCTGAGGGCAAACATATCCCTCTCTCTCCCCCCTATCTGAGGGCAAACCTATCTATCTATATCTCCCCTATCTGAGGGCAAACCTATCCCTCTCTCTCCCCCCTATCTGAGGGCAAACATATCCCTCTCTCTCCCCCTATCTGAGGGCAAACCTATCTATCTATATCTCCTATATCTGAGGGCAAACCTATCCCTCTCTCTCCCCTATCTGAGGGCAAACCTATCTATCTATATCTCTCCCCTATCTGAGGGCAAACATATCCCTCTCTCTCCCCCCTATCTGAGGGCAAACCTATCTATCTATATCTCTCCCCTATCTGAGGGCAAACCTCTCTCTCTCTCTCCCCCCTATCTGAGGGCAAACCTCTCCCTCTCTCTCCCCCCTATCTGAGGGCAAACCTCTCTCTCTCTCTCTCCCCTATCTGAGGGCAAACCTCTCTCTCTCTCTCCCCCCTATCTGAGGGCAAACCTCTCCCTCTCTCTCCCCCCTATCTGAGGGCAAACATATCCCTCTCTTTCTCGCCCTATCTGAGGGCAAACCTCTCTCTCTCTCCCCCCTATCTGAGGGCAAACCTCTCTCCCTCTATCTTCCCCCTATCTGAGGGCAAACCTCTCCCTCTCTCTCTCCCCTATCTGAGGGCAAACCTCTCTCTCTCTCCCCCCTATCTGAGGGCAAACCTCTCTCTCTCTCCCCCCTATCTGAGGGCAAACCTCTCTCTCTCTCCCCCCTATCTGAGGGCAAACCTCTCCCTCTCTCTCCCCCCTATCTGAGGGCAAACCTCTCTCTCTCTCCCCCCTATCTGAGGGCAAACCTATCTCTCTCTCCCCCCTATCTGAGGGCAAACCTCTCCCTCTCTCTCTCCCCTATCTGAGGGCAAACCTATCTCTCTCCCCCCCTATCTGAGGGCAAACCTCTCCCCCTCTCTCTCCCCTATCTGAGGGCAACCCTCTCCCTCTCTCCCCCCTATCTGAGGGAAAACCTCTCTCCCTCTCTCTCCCCTATCTGAGGGAAAACCTCTCTCCCTCTCTCCTATCTGAGGGCAAACCTCTCCCTCTCTCTCCCCTATCTGAGGGCAAACCTCTCCTTCTCTCTCTCTCCCCTATCTGAGGGCAAACCTCTCCTTCTCCCTCTCTCTCCCTATCTGAGGGCAAACCTCTCCCTCTCTCTCTCCCTATCTGAGGGCAAACCTCTCTCTCTCTCCCCTATCTGAGGGCAAACCGCTCCCTCTCTCTCTCCCCTATCTGAGGGCAAACCTCTCCCTCTCTCTCTCCCTATCTGAGGGCAAACCTCTCCCCCTCTCTCCCCTATCTGAGGGCAAACCTCTCCCTCTCTCCCCCCTATCTGAGGGCAAACCTATCCCTCTCTCTCTCCCCCCTATCTGAGGGCAAACCTATCCCTCTCTCTCTCCCCCCTATCTGAGGGCAAACCTATCCCTCTCTCTCTCCCCCCTATCTGAGGGCAAACCCCTCCCTCCCTCCCCCGTTAGCACCTGCTCCGTCTAAGGACAAACCTCAATCACAGGGAGCCTGCGACGCCCGGATGCCCAGGTTCACCCCCCCCGTCCCCCGCCCCCCTCCACCCCCCCCGGACGGCCCCCACATGGCCAGGGGGGTGGGACTGTGGAAGTGATGCACGATCGCCCCTGACCTCAGGGAGACATTGAGCTGACGGCGGTAATGGGGGGACAGAGAGAGAGGGAGTGCGCGCCTCACATGGCCATGAACCCGGGAGAGGGGGCGAGGGGCCCATCTCCTGCCCACAGTCACACTGGGAAACCTTCACGGAGGGTGTGAGGGATGGCCTCGTCGATACGTGCCGCTCCCCGCAGAGCCGCCCGCGTGCGCCGCCAGGAC
This sequence comes from Notolepis coatsorum, assembly GCF_963971535.1. Lineage (NCBI taxonomy): Eukaryota > Metazoa > Chordata > Actinopteri > Aulopiformes > Paralepididae > Notolepis > Notolepis coatsorum. Next base: position 14,660 of record NW_028174644.1, read on the forward strand.
CAGCGGGCGGAGGAACAGAGCAGCTTATCTTAAGGAGGCTGGACCAGTAATGATGATTAGCGGAGACCTGTATGAGCTATCACACCCCGAGGCTC
>NW_028174643.1:0-16333 GCF_963971535.1 Notolepis coatsorum
AATCCTACTATTTATCAAAGACTTTAAAGGTCAACCTCCACGTTGTATTTTTGTTCAATAAACAATGTGGACTAGGCAACAGTGTGCTTTCATGAAGAAGGGGAAAAAAGTATTGAAATTGACCCAGTTTTAGCGTGTTTATCAAACATTTTGTCTGCCCAACACAATCACCACGCACGTGCATATTTTAATCAATGGTTCATAACGTGCGTGTGTAATCGAAATGATCTCGTCACAACAGGTGCAGGGCACCAGGGGGCTCACCAGGGGGCGCTGAGAGTCACACACAGCTAGTGGCAGGCAGAGAGCCTTGCTACCATAGATATATGCTTGCTACTACTAGCCGAATGGAAATGTATCTGTTTCACCTAACACTATTGCTCCGTGATTATAGCCATCCCATCCCATCTCTAAAGCTAACCACTATTTGTAAAAAGCCACAACCACGTTACCATATTTGTAATAATGTAAATCATTGTGTCGTTGTACACATATTGTGTTTATAACGTTAGTAGAGAACATAGCTTAGCTTGGTAGCTATTGTGCTAACAACATATCCCGACATCCGGCTCGCTGGCCGGCATGAACGCCGACCCAAATGGTTCTCTCCTCTCTGTACACCCCGTCCCCACGGGTGCCCTGCCGGGGGGCCCATGGGACGCGTCGGCGGCGGCAGCCGTAGGGTGCTCGAGCCCGTAAAGGCTAGTGTTACACGATAGCTATGAGCTAACTAGCGCTGCGGGCTCCGGCGCCCTGCGGCCGCCGCTGTTGTCAAGTCCACAAGCTCCTCCGCGGGGAGGGGGCACACAAAGAGGAGAGAACCACCCGCAGGGACGGCGGGCTATAGGCTAACGTCAGTGAGTGTAGTGGTCCCGACTGCGTGTAGCAGGGACGGCAGAGATATAGGCTAACTGTGATGCACAGAGTGAGCCACCATTGATCTAGTACTATGACCCGGACGGACATAAGGCATACGTTTCCTGAAGTGACGTCACGGCCGTGCTAGGTGCTAGCGTCTGATAAGCTTTTAGATTCGGCTCATTAATATGCACCTGTTGTCCTGTTGTGACGTCGGCGTTTGATAAGCTTTTTTGATTTGCGCGTGCATGTTATTCGTGCGTGGACCTTTTTAACTCTTTCAGAGTGGCATTTCCGGTGTCAAATGGAAAAAAATAAATAATGAAATTATATACCAATGATGTAAACTACCCATAATTGATCAGTAGGGTTTAACCTGGAGGTTGGGGCTTTAAGTCTGTTAGGAAATGATGCTCCAACCCCATCACACTATGCTCCGTCAAGGCCAAGCTGACCTCTCCTCTTACCCCGATCGTAGGCAATCCTGACTTTAAGCCAGACCAAATTGGCGGCGGCTTCAAGGCCTGGCACAAGCAGGGCATAACTGATCTTGGCCACCTGTTTGATGGCCGGACCCTAATGTCCTTTACACAGCTGCAGCAGCGGTATCGTCTATTGAAAGCGGAATTTTTTAGATGCCTACAAATTAGGCAGTTTATCACCAAGGACACCTCACTTTTAATATAATTAACGCATTAATCTAATTTTTTTTTTTTTTTTTTTTTTTTTTTACATTTTTTTTTTTTTTACCTTTATTTACCCAGGGTAGGTTCGCTGAGCACAGATGCTCTTTTTCAGGAACGCCCTGCTTCACATTCACACAGTTCCATTCACACCTGGGAGCTGCCCAGTACAACCACAGTTGACACCATTGGCCACTGAGCAACTCCACTGGAGCAGTTGATTCAAGCCATGTCACATAGTTCAAGTTTGAAATTATTCTTTCTGTTTTGCTCCTGAGAGTGCTAGATACTGTACTGTACTGGTAATATTATTTATTTGTGTTAACTTCTGAATAAAACAACTTATTAAACACAAGTACATCTTATTGAACATTATTTTGATATTTCATTACCAATTATCATAGCAAAACAGCTTTTTCAAACAGTCTGTAATGCATTTTGGAAACGGGAGATGGGCTCATGGTGTAATGGGCCACCTGGCCTGAGAAACATAAGGAGGAAAGAAAAAGTAAGGACTTACTTCTGGTCATTATTTGGGTAGAACACACATATTTTGAATGCCTTCGGCAGGTTTTTTATTTTTTTTTAGCCATTTTAATCTAGATTAATCTAGATTAAATCCAGGATTGCAGATAGGATTAATCTAGATTAAAAAAAATTATCTATGCCCACCTCTAGTTTAAACGTTAACGTTACTCCGTTTCCATGCAGTAATTATAAAAGTGGCCAGCTAAGCTAACGGGAGCTAACAGCTAGCAGTAGCTAACGTTAGCTGAAAGCTGTAACGTTACAACGAATCAGCTGTTGATATTATGCGGCATCAGTAGACAACGTATAATGTATTAAACTAGAGTTAAGATCGCTAATCTACCTTGTTGTTGGCTTGTTGATAAAGTATATCCACTCCATGGCATTGTCCATCCAGCCTGTGTTGATGTCCATCCATTGTCCTCCATGCAAGTCCCTCCACACTGCATCCATAATATGCCTTTGTCCATTTCCACGTCAAACAGCCTGCAAACTACCTGGTGTTCTATCGCCATGCTCTAAGACAAACTCTAACCTTAACCAACTTTGAAAGAGTGCCTAAGCCTAACTGTTGAAAGAACTTGCCATCACGCTCCAAGACAAATATCTGCATCACACAACACAACAACAGCATAAACTCATGTTGCAAACTGCGGTTACGGAAAGTACCGCGTCGGCCAATCAGAGAGCTTTTAGACGCTCGGCTGCTTGCTAGGTCGTTTCAAACCAGCGCCCGAGTTCCATCATAATACATCATATTCAACGCAAAACGCGTGGCTGCGACGGATACAGCGATGAACCAGTGCACGGCGGGCACGCGCACTCCAGGCGCAATTGCGCCTAGCCCAGAGAGAAATACGGCGAGGAGAAATGCCTCCGGCTACGGTAATGAAAAGGTCTATCAGACAGAATCGTCACTTCCTGTTCAGGAAAACTATTATTAATCTTTGTAAAATTAAGTTATATTGTGCATTGGAAACACAAACATACTTAAAATGAGTAAATATTATTCATTTTAAACATGTTTATATTATTTATAGGGCTATAAAACAAAAAACTAAAAAGTTTTTTTTTCTTCTTCTCTCAATTAACAGGTGGGTCGGCGCCCTAGCGCCCCTAGTGGTAGAGCCGCCACTGCTGCCTTGTTTTGTCTGATTGTGCTGGCATTGTTGCCAAGGGAACCGTAACTGATGTGAAGGTGCTTACATTTACATATACACATGCACACGCTCACACCACACATGCACGCACACATGCACACACATAGAACACACGTCACTCACACACATGCAACATGCAAGCGTAAATTACACAGGCATATCAAACATTCACACATAAAACACGCACATAGGTAAGGCACACGCACACATGGGTAGGTAGAACACACATATTTATAGCACACATAGATAAGGCACACACATAAGAGCCACATTTATTATTAATTTTATTTTTATTATTTTACTTTCTTGTCTGCCTGTCTTGTGCTGTTATTATTGTTGTCGTAGTTGTTGTTATTGTTACTATTATTATTATTATTATTATTATTATTATTATTATTATTATTATTATTGTTAATGTTATTGTATTGTGATGTCTTGTTCTATGTTGAAAAATTGAAAATAAAAACATTTATAAAAAGAAATATATATAATAATAATAATAATAATAATAATAATAATAATAATAATAATAATAATAATAATAATAATAATAATAATAATAATAATAATAATAATAATAATAATAATAATAATAATAATAATAATAATGATGATGATGATGATGATGATGATGATGATGATGATGATGATGATGATGATGATGATGATGATGATGATGATGATGATGATGATGATGATGATGATGATGCAGATGATGATGATGATGATGATGATGATGATGATGATGATGATGATGATGATGATGATGATGATGATGATGATGATGATGATGATGATGATAATAATAATAATAATAATGAATAATAATAATAATAATAATAATAATAATAATAATAATAATAATAATAATAATAATAATAATAATAATAATAATAATAATAATAATAATAATAATAATAATAATAATAATAATAATAATAATAATAATAATAATAATAATAATAATAATAATAATAATAATAATAATAATAATAATAATAATAATAATAATAATAATAATAATTATTATTATTATTATAATTATTATAATTATTATTATTAAAAAGAACAAGAACAACAGGTAATTTCCTGGCTGCTTAATTATAGTTGTACTAATTAAACGGCTGCTTTGTTGAAAATGTGGGTTGAGAATCTTTTCAAGCGAATCACTCAATGCTTTTGTTATTGTTTAGTTTGAAGTGTCGTTCAGTTAATCAACTCAACTCACGCCTGGTGTTGACAGGAAGTCACTAATCAAACAGGAAGTCACTAATCAAACAGGAAGTCACTAATCAAACAGGAAGTCATCAAACAGGAAGTCACTAATCAAACAGGAAGTCACTAATCCGACGAGACCCATGGTCTTGATGGAATAACACACGTGTGTATTCAGAGATTCAAATGAATCAACGTCAACTGAATAGAGCGCATCTAAAGCTAATCTGAATCGAATTATTCGGACTGATAACGGTGTTCTCTGCTGTCTGATTTGGGCATATTGACTCATATCAAAGGATAAACAGTCACGATACAGTACGTCACAAGTGTTTCTCCAGTGTCGTAAAAGTCCTGAAGATCAACACATAATTGATCTGTGACGTGAGTTGCTGGTGAATACATGTTTTGTTGCAGGTAAATTACTGTGATAGTTTGGTATAGTATAGGAATGAAGAAAATCACATCTAGAAACTGCCCACCCAATTGGTACCAAAAAAGGACTAGAAGAGCCACAGTATTGATTGTCCGGACTTCCAATTCATCAGATCAGAATTGAAGCTTGTGTTTTCTGTCTGCCATTGTCCTCGGACATGCATACTGTTGCATGGGCAGTATTTATACTATTTTACCACATCGGGGGCAAATTTCACTCAGATGCTCCATGAGCCAACTGTGCTGCCAGATATCAGGAGCAAATTGCACACCGTATGGGCGTGTTTGTGCTAATATATCATCGTGCAATATCTTTAGTGAATAGGTCCTTAAGACGGAGCAAATAGCGGGTGCAAATCACACGCAGTTAACACATTCAGCGCCGACCCCGAGTGTAGTCGGGTTAACTCGCCGACGCTTGAGCGCCAATCACGACGATAGTCGGGTTTTAATCGTTATCTTTTTTTTTTTTTTTTTTTAGATACATATTTTAGCGTTTATCGCTTTTTCCTGGCCGACAGATACAGTGAGGGTGAAACGGGAGAGAGAGCAGGGGAAGACATTCGGCAAATAACGGCGGGTCCGGGATTCGAACTCGGGTCGGCCGATCCGCGACGCAGCGCGGTACATGGTGTGCTACTGGAGCGCCATTGTTATTGTTATTAGTGATATCCATTCATTTTCATCCATCCAACCTGATGTTATCGTTGGGAATGGGTCTGAGCTCGCAAAAGGGCAAATACGCCGCCTATCGTCTCCCGGATGGTATTCCACATCATTGGATTGGATTGGCTGAGGATGTGCATAAAAAAAAAAAGTCCGGTCCGGGTTTTGCTTCTCGGGCATGCAGTATCGTTGTACCACGTTGACTGGGGGGACTGTGTTTTGGACTATAACGTTGGATCAATGGACACGATCGATATTTGGAATGGCGATCAGGAATTGGATTAATCTTTTTGCAGAACATCTGATGTGAGGTAAGAACTCTATGTTACCAATCTTGGGTTAATCAGATGTTTTTTTATAGCGATCACAATGAGTCTGTGTGTGTGTGTGTGCGTGCCGTTGAGCTAGGCACGGATAAGCGATTTTTCAGCCCGCTTTTTTATCGTGCATAAGGACACATATACTGTCGATAATCTAGCGTTTATTTGAAAACGATTCATAAATCAGCCTAAAAATTACAACGTGTTTCGTGTATTCCACTAAAGGGGAATTATCGCGTCTTTCTCTGGAATTACTAGAAATCTCCAAAACTATACTCGTATTCAAAACGGTATCAAACGGAAATGTACCGATGAAAAAACAATCCATTTCGTACTTGTTGACTGCAAGCAAGTCATTGATAAGCGACGGGTGTATTAGACCCATAGCCATAATTTAAAGGGGAACTATCTTATAAAATGGCCTTTTTCAGTGTTTAGCATTGTTTCCTAGCTATGTGGACTTATATTAATATGATCTATGTCTCTAATTATCATATTGGCGCATTCTTCCAATTCGCCTCTCACAATATTCACCCTCACTGAACTGAGTCATCTGAAAATGTGCTGATTTGTGATGTCAGAGAGACACCGCTGCATGATAATGTTCAGGCGAGTCAGTAACTTACCATTGTGGTTGGAGCCCAGCCTCAAAACGGCTTAGGATCTTGAGGTAGAAAAATGCTGTTTTTGAGGACTTGATTCGAAATACAAAACAATGAATTAAAAAAAATTAAAAATTACAGAGGTGTTCCATAAACTCACAGGAATTGTGTAAAAGTGCCCAAATAGTGAAAGAAATAGTAAAATAGTTCCCCTTTAAGATATATTCTAAGCACTCGCAAATTTCCCCGTCCTCCCATTGATTAAAGCGATGGCGTGCTAGCCCTAATTTGGTCATATAGGCCCGGCGCTGAATGTGTTAATAAGGGTGCTATTATCGGCCGCAATCCATTCTTTGTGAATTCGCCCTCATGTGTCTTAGTCTAGTGGTGAGAGCACTATGTGTCTTGAGGCATAGATTAGGGATGCCTTTTTCAGCCCCGATACCGATACAGAGTGCCGATCTGATACCCATTGTGCGATTAATAAACTGTGTGCCTCACTAAAGATGCAATCCTTATACAACGTAAATGCACCTTCTGGTTCTACTGGTATGCGCTTGGTTGACGCGCTCAGATAGCAGCACTCGGGAGATCGGATTTTGTATGAGACATTTATTTTCCTTTCATATTTTCCATATAGATCTTCGGATTCCAATAATCCCCACAATGAACCATAGGAAATGTGTATCTTACCGTTTGACGGCGAAATCATATTGTAGAATCAAAACAATCAAAACATATAGGCTGCTCTGCAGCGGTCAAAAAACCGTGTCGCCACATACCAAACATTCTTAGAACCCTGGCTGTGTGACGGCCAGCTCATTTTAAACACCTGATGCCTGTTTCCCCAAATTAGCCACATGCATCTCAATTGGCATCTCCCTAATTAGCTTATCAAAAATATAATAATTACAACAATACATGATCACAAAACCCATTATGTATATAAGTCATGACTTCATTCATACCGATAACAATAATAATAATAATAATTTCACAACCATACATTTGGCACTAACAGTGATTATATAGATTATGGCATTTTAAGTGCTTCTATAGGCTATGTATGAAATATATGAAATATAGACTATAGACCTATACAATTATTTACAAAGTAAACAAAATCATACATTTGGCTCCAACACTCACTGTGTGGAAGAGACTGGGATCATTGTTTTGTGCAACAAGGCAACATCAGGCTTGACTTACAACATTCTTTTTTTCGATACCCGATCCAGCTATTTTAGTCATATCAGGGCCGATATCCGATATCAATATCGGATCGGTGCATCCCTATAGCATAGCATAGGCATAACAGTATTTTTCACCATTTTTATTTAATCTATTTCGTATTGTATTTAGTTTATTTCGTAATGTATAGAGCTTGCTTAATTTGCATTTTCATGACACATTAATAATAATAATAATAATAATAATTCATTTAATTTGTATAGCGCTTCTACAATGAGCCGAAGTCGCTGACAGTAGTTATAGTAAAAACTAAGAAACATAAAAAAGGAACATGAGACCACATGGGGAAACAAGGGGAACACAGCATGAGATATGAGATAGCACAAAGAGACAGAGCGACAGGAACAGACATCAATCCTCAATCATCCTTTGTTTTTGTCACTATCTTTCGTCATTGCATTTGTTTGTCATGTCATGCCCAAATAAATACATTTTAGCAGACCTGTCCATGGCGCTGAATCATTAGACCTAAGTTAGGCACTGTGCCAGGAAAATATTGTCTCATTTAGGAATATTTTTTGAGTGAGAAAGTTGTATTTAATGTTTAGTTAAGATAATAGGACCCACATTCTCATAATACTCCTGAATAAACTTTTCCGTGGCCGTGTTTCCAGCTCCTCATGGACCTGACGAAACGTCATGCGTTAAAAGTTTATTCTGGAGCACATGAGTGTGCGGGTTCTATTATCTTTTATTGTGATTGTTAACAGAATTCGGCTATAGGGCGACAATAATGTGGTCAAGAGGCATGGTTTCTATCTTGAGCCCAAACGGGCGTGGTTTATTTAATCACATAAGCAGCAGTCACTATAGGTCTTCTCTTACTGAGAGACATGGGGGAGAGAAGGAAGTGGGTGGATACGTTTTCTTTTATACTCACCACGAGGTGGTGTACCTGAGTGGCTCCGCCTAGAGCGCCCTCTAGTGGAAACAGATATATATGCAACTAAACAGTTACTAGTGTAAACAGCCATATGTGCAGTTAGACAGTTACTAACAATCCAACACAGAATGTCTGACTTCAACAGTGATTATCACCGAACCCATGCAGCACCCAAAGGAGTGATGTGCTTTGGGGGGAATATATAGCATTGCCCCACCGCTGCGATCCAGGCATCTAAGCCGGCTTTTTAAGATGTCAAATGTGCGCTCGATCAAATGTGTGCGTTCTGAAGTGAGCCAGATTGTACGCCGCCTCTCCAACGTTGGCAGGATTACCCAGGCCTTTCGATCATCTGACTTCCAGCGTGAAGCTTTCCATGGGATCATATCTCACAGGTCGAAAAAACCTGAACGTTATTGCCATAAAATAGAACGTAGTTCGTTTCTTTACCTTTCTGTGAACGTCTGGCAAAAAAAACGTGTTGCGTTCCGATGAAAAATGGCGGAGATATTTACATTATAGAAAATGTAACTGTACTTACAGTAGATTTCATTCACGGTGTGTGCGGCCCTGTCAGGGGCGCCTGGTGGCACTAAATCCAGATAGAATTTTTCCATTGGAAAGGGTAGATTTTGCCCCGATCCATAGACGTGTGACTTGGCCATAATAAGGTAATTTATAGGCCTGATATTCTATATTCATATTTCAAATTGCATGTGTCCGGATGGCAAAATTCAGTACTGTATCTACAAAAAAACCTGTAAATCATCTGCCCTTTATTAATTTGCTTAGATTTGTTGCACATGTGACCTCAAGACGGTGCTGAACGAGCTCACTGGCAATTGGTCAATGTTAGCGTGGTGTTATTCACTGTCAAAGATAATTTTTTTTTTTTTTTTAAGATTTATATTCTCCTTTGGTTCATTACAATTTACTCAAGTCTACTAACAGACACAATAGTTCTGACACTGGGGACAGCTGTACAGTGAGCTTTGTTCACCAGAGTATCTTTGTTCACCAGAGCTTTATTAGGGCTATAACTATTATTATAGCTTTATTAGGGCTATAAATACTTTATTATAACTATACTACGCCAAGTTGTGCTGATGAGACTCGCTCCACACACAACATGCGTGTCCACACACCCACACACACAACACGCGTGTCCTCCACACACCACACGCCTGTCCACCCGCTCTCCCGCAGAGCCCCCAGCGTGTCGTCCCGTCTCTCCCGGTGTAATTAGAGCCGCCCGCTCCCCCGGCTCCTGGAGACGTCTCCCCTCTAATGAACTGAGGTGGAGCCGGGAGACGTCCAGGGTTAACCTGGTAATCAGGGGTTAACACGCCCGAGCGCTTTACACAGGCGCGCAAACAAACACACTATATTTATATACTACATATAAAACACAACTTTCCTTTCATGCTGTCTCTACGGGAGGCCCTTGCTAGTCTTAAATTGGTTTGCTAGTAAGACAAAGTTTATGTTGTTTTCATGAAATATTAACTTTGATGATGTGAGGATATCTACTGTCAGCGGCTCTTGTATAGAGAGAGTCACTGAGTATAAATATCTTGGCCTGTGGCTCGATGAGAAATTTACATTTTAAGTTCCATGTGGACAATCTTGCCTCTAAACTGCGACAGAAGATTGGTTTCCTGTACAGAAACAGATCCAATCTTCCTCCATTTAGTAGAAAAAGAATAGTTGAATCAGTCTTCTTATCAGTTTTGGATTATGATAATTTATAGGCATGCTGCGGCATCAACTCTTAATAGATAATATTTTTGTTTGCAGTTCATACATTTTGTCTCATTTGTCAAATTTAATTAATTGTTGTATTTTATCACACGCAAAATGCAAAAAGGAATTATGGCATTATATATCAGAGGTGAGTGGGAAAATCGCCTGAGCGATTTACACAGCCACGCAAACAAACACACTATATTTATTTAAGAATTACATCATGCGCAGCAGTGTGTTATAATAATTAGATCATGCCTAGGGGTGGTTGTTAGGCCTGAGGCGCAGCCGAGGGTCGTTAGACCCCCCTAGGCATGATCTAATTCGTATAACACACGACTACAAGTGGTGTAATGTATTTTATACAATAGCCGAATTCATCCAACCTTATTGCTATACAATAAACACACATTAATTGAAGCATAATGGAGATTTATTCACAAAACCCTCAGCAAAAAAAAAAAAATAAAAAAAAATAAGTTGCCTCCGTGTCTAGAAGCAGCTGGGAGGTGCGGTGCTTCAAAGCATGCCATCTAACAGTGAAGTTAGCGGCAGTGAAATGACAGTGTCCTTTTGAAGGAGAGGAGGTTCTACAACGAATGCCATCTAACACCACACTTCCCGCGATTTATATTTTGTTTCACAACGAGTCATGACCAACCAATTACATAATCCAACATTGTGTAAGCAACTAACACATTCCACGTGACAGAATCGCTTTGACAGAGTCGTTATGACGATATCAATACATCCATTCATAAAGATTATTGTCCGCCATCTTGGTTTCATTCCTAAAAACACGAACGGCGGAGTGATTCGGAAACAAAGTAATTCGGTTGTGGGCGGGTTCTGGGATCACGTGGAGTGTGTTATGAGAAATAACAACGTCTGAAGCCAATCAGAATCAAGACATTTGCATGCCATTGTATAAATACATATATACTGCACTCTCTCAGCTTTTAAACACATACATGCACGCTCAGATCATACCAAGGCTCAGATCATACTCACACCACCGAACCACCACCACCATCACCATCACCACCACCACCACCATCACCTCCACCACCACCACCATCACCTCCACCACCACCACCATCACCTCCACCACCACCACCATCACCTCCACCACCACCACCATCACCACCACCACCATCACCATCACCACCACCACCACCATCACCTCCACCACCACCACCACCACCACCATCACCACCACCTCCACCACCACCACCACCATCACCACCACCACCACCACCACTACCACCACCACCATCACCATCACCACCACCTCCACCACCACCTCCACCACCACCATCACTACCACCACCACCACCACCACTACTATCACCACTACCATCACCACCACCACCACCACCACCACCACCATCACCATCACCACCACCACCACCACCATCACCACCACCACCACCACCATCACCACCACCACCTCCACCTCCACCACCACCACCTCCACCACCACCATCACTACCACCACCACCACCACCACTACTATCACCACCATCACTACCACCACCACCACCACCACCACTACTATCACCACCACCACCACCACCTCCACCACCACCACTACTATCACCACTACTATCACCACCACCTCCACCACCATCACTACTACCACCACCACCATCACCACCACTATCACCACCACCACCACCACCATCACCACCACCACCATCACCACCACTATCACCACCACCACCACCACCACCACCACCACCTCCACCACCACCACCACCACTATCACCACCACCATCACCACCACCACCATCACCACCTCCACCACCATCACCACTACTATCACCACCATCACCACCACTATCACCACCACCACCACCACCTCCACCACCACCACCACCACTATCACCACCACCACCACCACCACCACCTCCACCACCACCACCACCACCACCACCACCACCACCACCAACACCTCCACCACCACCACCACCACCACTATCACCACTACTATCACCACCACCACCACCACCATTTTCTCCAGGTGCCACTTTGCTACTGTAACTCACACAACTTCAAAGCTGCCCTGCCCACACGTACACACAGACACGTACACACACACACACACACACACACACACGTACACACACACACACACACACACACACACACACACACACACACACACACACACACACACACACACACGCTCACATACACACACACACACACACACACACACACACACACACACACACACACACACACACACACACACACACACACACACACACACACACACAGACACGTACACACACACACACACACACACACACACACACACACCAATCACCCTGGGTTCTGTGTGTCTTGTGGATCAATGTTGTTGTAGAGCAGGAGTCTGTGAAGGGCCGTCTGTAATTGAGCGGTTAGACGAGGCCCTGTAGAGACACAGCGTTAGACGAGGCCCTGTAGAGACACAGGCGTTAGACGAGGCTGTAGAGACACAGGCGTTAGACGAGGCTGTAGAGACACAGCATTAGACGAGGCCCTGTAGAGACACAGGCGTTAGACGAGGCTGTAGAGACACAGGCGTTAGACGAGGCTGTAGAGACACAGCGTTAGACGAGGCCCTGTAGAGACACAGCGTTAGACGAGGCCCTGTAGAGACACAGGCGTTAGACGAGGCCCTGTAGAGACACAGGCGTTAGACGAGGCCCTGTAGAGACACAGGCGTTAGACGAGGCCCTGTAGAGACACAGTGTTAGACGAGGCCCTGTAGAGACACAGGCGTTAGACGAGGCCCTGTAGAGACACAGGCGTTAGACGAGGCCCTGTAGAGACACAGGCGTTAGACGAGGCCCTGTAGAGACACAGGCGTTAGACGAGGCCCTGTAGAGACACAGGCGTTAGACGAGGCCCTGTAGAGACACAGGCCAGGAGACGAGGCCCTGTAGAGACACAGCGTTAGACGAGGCCCTGTAGAGACACAGCATTAGACGAGGCCCTGTAGAGACACAGGCCAGGAGACGAGGCCCTGTAGAGACACAGCATTAGACGAGGCCCTGTAGAGACACAGTGTTAGACGAGGCCCTGTAGAGACACAGTGTTAGACGAGGCCCTGTAGAGACACAGCATTAGACGAGGCTGTAGAGACACAGTGTTAGACGAGGCTGTAGAGACACAGCATTAGACGAGGCCCTGTAGAGACACAGTGTTAGACGAGGCTGTAGAGACACAGTGTTAGACGAGGCCCTGTAGAGACACAGCATTAGACGAGGCCCTGTAGAGACACAGTGTTAGACGAGGCCCTGTAGAGACACAGTGTTAGACGAGGCCCTGTAGAGACACAGCGTTAGACGAGGCCCTGTAGAGACACAGGCGAGGAGACAGCCGGTTAATTCAGCCTGAAAGAGACATGTCCTCGCTAGAATGGTGTAAAATACACACACACACACACACATACACACACACACACACACACACACACACACACACACACACACACACACACACACACACACACACACGCTCACATCCTTCTCCTCCTCCTCCTCTTCCTCCTCCTCCTTCTCCTGCTCCTCCTCCTCCTCCTGCTCCTCCTCCTCCTCCTGCTCCTCCTCCTCCTATTCCTCCTCCTCCTGCTCCTCTTCATCCTCCTCTTCCTCCTCCTCCTCCTCCTCTTCCTGCTCCTCTTCCTCCTCTTCATCCTTCTCTTCCTCCTCTTCCTCCTCTTCATCCTCCTCTTCCTCCTCCTCCTCCTCCTCTTCCTGCTCCTCCTCCTCCTGCTCCTCCTCCTCCTCTTCCTCCTCCTCTTCCTCCTCCTCCTCCTCCTCTTCCTGCTCCTCCTCCCCACCCTGGTAAATAAAGGTTATAAACAGAACCTACTCTGGTAAATAAAGGTTATGAACAGAACCTACCCTGGTGAATAAAGGTTATGAACAGAACCTACCCTGGTGAATAAAGGTTATGAACAGAACCTACCCTGGTAAATAAAGGTTATAAACAGAACCTACCCTGGTAAATAAAGGTTATAAACAGAACCTACTCTGGTAAATAAAGGTTATGAACAGAACCTACCCTGGTGAATAAAGGTTATGAACAGAACCTACCCTGGTGAATAAAGGTTATGAACAGAACCTACTCTGGTAAATAAAGGTTATAAACAGAACCTACCCTGGTAAATAAAGGTTATAAACAGAACCTACCCTGGTAAATAAAGGTTATAAACAGAACCTACCCTGGTAAATAAAGGTTATAAACAGAACCTACTCTGGTAAATAAAGGTTATAAACAGAACCTACCCTGGTAAATAAAGGTTATAAACAGAACCTACCCTGGTAAATAAAGGTTAAAAACAGAACCTACTCTGGTAAATAAAGGTTATAAACAGAACCTACCCTGGTAAATAAAGGTTATAAACAGAACCCACCCTGGTAAATAAAGGTTATAAACAGAACCTACCCTGGTAAATAAAGGTTATAAACAGAACCCACCCTGGTAAATAAAGGTTATAAACAGAACCTACCCTGGTAAATAAAGGTTATGAACAGAACCTACTCTGATAAATAAAGGTTATAAACAGAACCTACTCTGGTAAATAAAGGTTATAAACAGAACCTACCCTGGTAAATAAAGGTTAAAAACAGAACCTACTCTGGTAAATAAAGGTTATAAACAGAACCTACCCTGGTAAATAAAGGTTATAAACAGAACCTACCCTGGTAAATAAAGGTTATAAACAGAACCTACCCTGGTAAATAAAGGTTATGAACAGAACCTACCCTGGTAAATAAAGGTTATACACAGAACCTACCCTGGTAAATAAAGGTTATAAACAGAACCTACCCTGGTAAATAAAGGTTATGAACAGAACCTACTCTGGTAAATAAAGGTTATAAACAGAACCTACTCTGGTAAATAAAGGTTATAAACAGAACCTACCCTGGTAAATAAAGGTTAAAAACAGAACCTACTCTGGTAAATAAAGGTTATAAACAGAACCTACCCTGGTAAATAAAGGTTAAAAACAGAACCTACCCTGGTAAATAAAGGTTATAAACAGAACCTACCCTGGTAAAATAAAGGTTATAAACAGAACCTACCCTGGTAAATAAAGGTTATAAACAGAACCTACCCTGGTAAATAAAGGTTACAAACAGAACCTACCCTGGTAAATAAAGGTTATTATTAAAGATTAAGATTCAAGTCAAGAGTTTTATTTGTCACGGCATACAAGCATACAGTGAAATGTGGATTAAGATTAAAGATTAAAGATTAAAGATTTAAGATTAAGATTAAACAGAACCTACCCTGGTAAATAAAGGTTATAAAAAACCTACCCTGAGTAAATAAATATTATATTAAATAATAAAGTCACTGTCATTTGGATTGACTGTACACCTACTGTACCCCCCACCACCTCCTAATAGACAGTCTCCTCCCCACCGCATGTATCCCTCCCACCCACCCACCCCCTCCTAATGTACAGTCCCCCTCCACATAATGTATATACTCTGTCAGGATCTAGGGGTAACAGTACTGTATATTTGAATACCGTTTATGTCACAAATGTATCAGTACTAAATACCTATATGTCCCTATGCCATAAATGTCATGTATGTTGTGTATGAAGATGACCTGGAACCAACTGGAGAGAACAGCTCAAGACAGAGATGCTTGGAGATCACTTGTTGACGGCCTATGCCCCAGAAGGGGTAGCAGGCGTAAGTAAGTAAGTAAGTAAGTAAGTAAGTAAGTAAGTAAGTAAGTAAGTAAGTAAGTAAGTAAGTAAGTAAGTAAGTAAGTAATGTTGTGTATGTCATAAAAGTCTATATGAATTGAAAATGGGGGACCCTGATGGAAACAAGACAAACGTCTTTCTCAGGTCTGCATCCCCAATTGTGTGTATTGAGCTGTACTGTATTGTACCCATTCTGCAATCTGTTAAATAAAGTTTTCATTCATTCATTCATTCATTCATTCATTCATTCATTCATTCATTCATTCA